>NW_019154116.1:1084777-1146088 GCF_002288905.1 Enhydra lutris kenyoni | reverse complement strand
ACTGCCGCTCGCCAGGCCCACAGGGAGAGAACCTGCAGCCCCCCAAGGATGGCCCATCTACAGCCACAGAGCCGGCATCCGCACCAGGGAGTCAGGGCTGCCTGGGTCACAGACGCACGGCAAAGCCTGGACTCTGTTTACAGTGGAGCCTGGACGGTGACAGCTCTTTCTCTCCTTCATTTCGTTAATTCACATGCCCAGAAATTGTGCGTTTCTCCCTTACCGTGTTCTGGATGTGCTGGGCACAATACGGACAGACTCTCCGCTCCCACAGTGCCCACCCACACGGGCCACGTGCATGGGAGGCGTTTACAGACGGCACGGACGCTGGTGGCGCCCGGCCCCAGTGGCTCATCTCTTCCATGCGGTACCTGGCGTGGGTCCCGTCTGCACCACAGGCCACCGCAGCAAGGGAAGCAGCAGAACAGGGCTCTGCTGGCAAACTGTGGGGTCCTGACCCTACTTTCTCACCATCGAGGGACTCTCTCCAGGGGTTTGACTTCCTGCGTCCGTCATCTCACCCGCACACAGATGAGCACCTTCCAAGAGTCACTGCTGGGCCTGGATGGCAGCTCACCTGAGTGAGGCCTCATCCCAAAAAAGGTGGAGTGTAGGACAAGGCTGGCTGTCTGGGGGACACGGCCCCAGGGAGCAGAAGTCGGGCGTGGGGAGACCCAGGGATGAGGATGGAAGGTAGTCTGGGACCATCCCCGAGCCTGTCACCGGTAGGGTATCTTGGGCACAAGCTCCCATGGTCTGCTGGGCAGGGCTAGAGGGACAGCGCATGTGGGCACCGACAGTCCGTCCACAGTCTGCCTGGGCGGGGGTGCGGGACGGTCCGTGTCCCCCGTGCAGCAACGTGCAGACGACACACTGGCTCCCACGAGCCCAGAGCCACCACCTGCTATAGGAGAGGGCCCTGGACAGAGCAGGAGGGACGGGCCCTGGGGGGCTGCCCCCGGATGGGCTGCTTGTGCTACCATGTCCAGTCTCCAGGGTGGCCAGGATTCCCTGGGCCGGGCACGGGGGGTCCCAAAAAACATCGAAAACACTGAGTATGGGGCAGGAAGTCAAAACCATCGGGGACTGGGGGGAACACAACCTGGGGAAATGCTGTCATTAAACCAGGCAACTGACCTCACGAGCCGACTTCTCGGAGACTCGTTTGTCTGGAGAGAAGAAAGGCGGGTGGGCAGGCGGGGCTCCAAGAACTGTAGCCGGAGCCGAGTGAAGGGCTTTGGGTTCTGCTGGACTTGCCTCCTACAGGCCATAACCCTTCAGCAGGCCCCGCTGGTGAGGAAGCGGCCCCCGCCCCGAAGCCCCCTCCAGGAGGGCAACTGGACTGAGCAAGCGGCACTCGCGTCCCCCCGCTCATGGAACGGTGTGTGGGTTTGCCCGTGCCTGGCTCGCCCCCGAGGGCTCTCGGCCGTCCTCGAGGCACAGTCCCCCGTCATACGGTCTAATGGCGCACTGTTCCGTGGGGGACTGGCAGGCCTGGCGGCACCACGCTCTGTCCACCCCCCAGCCTGGGCTCTCGAGCAGCCCGGTCTCCAGTCCCCAGAAGGCAAACCCACTGAGTCCAGATGCAAAACTGAGTCTAGGACCTAACCCTGATCACTGGGCTGTGTCAGGTATAATGTATAATTGGGTGTAGAATGACTCTATTCCATTCTTGACTCCCTTGGCCAAGTGGCGATGACCGAGGCCGCCCAAGGGCTGGCACAGGCTCTCCTCTGTGGGAGGCCGGGAGGCTGAGCCGGTTCAGGGGACACCCGAGCCATCGGACCCGCACGCGGGGAGCAGGCTTGGGAGCATGGCCGCGGGAGGTGGGAGTTCAGGCCGTTTGGACGCCAGGCAACGGACGGCCTTGACCTGAGCTGGCCTCAGTCCACATGGGCTCTTAATTCCCCCGACGGGAAGTCCAGCAGCCAGTGGCAAGGCAGCCCACATCCCACCTCCCTGCCTGCGCTGGGCTCCACCGCAGGTCGGCAGCGACACCGCCCTATGCAGAGGCCACTCCAGATGCAGTGTGCCCGGCGGAGAGATGCACCGTCGCTTCCCATTTCCTTTCATCACAAAGAGGTCTTTGCACACCCCTGGGCCGAACTCCCCTGCATGTCACAGTGGCCAGCGCCGCTCACAGGCACAGGCCCGCGGCTGTCCGGCTGTCCGAGGTCCTCCCCGCGGCGGCGCGGCCCACCCCTGAGTGCGGGCAGGACCTGGAGACTCACTACAGCCAGCGGTGTCCTGTCACCTCAGCGACCAGACGGCAGGACAGTCTTCTCACCCTCTGTCCTCACAACAGGGGCCGCGGCTGGTCGTCCAGAATTCCTCCAGGGGCTAAATTCTGACCACAGCTTGGGAGGGACTGGGCACAGACGTCTCTGCCCTGGCTCCTTCAGAGGATGCCGCAGGGCTGGCTGCCGCTCCACAGCCTCGCAGGAGACTCTGAAGTCCAGGCCCCATGCGGGCTTCGGGCCATCTCAGGACGCGAGGGAGAGGGAGCCACTGGTCCGGGCCCGTCGGGGCTGGTCCCTGGAGCTGCGGATGTGGTCACCAGAGGGGACTGGCCACGCGAGGGAGCCTGGGGACGGATTTCTTCACCCCTTCTCTCAGACATGCTGGCTGAGAAGCTGCTTCCCTTCTGGGCCTGAGCAGGGGCCCGAGTGACAGTCACAGGTTCCCAGGGACCCGGTGTGTCTGCACCCGGGGAGCGCATGGCGTCTGCGTCCTCGGCCAGCGGGACCGGGGTCTGTCTCAGCTGAGACAGGGCCTCAGACACGGGGCGACGGGCTGAACCGTGGGAACGCGGGCGAGGAGGTCAGCTGCTTCTGACGTCAGCCTGCAGGCGGACGCGCTGACGGACGGTGCTCCTGGGAGGTGCTCACGAAAACGTTCCGCCACCCGTAACCCAGCGTGTTCATAAGAGAAAGCGACTGTTCCAGGAAACATCGCTGGAAAATCAGAACAGAGACCCAGGGAATGAGCGAACGGAGCAGAAACCAACAAAGGCCTCTCAGCGCCGACGTGGAGGTGGGTCTGGGCCGGCCCAGGCCGCGCGGGGACGAGCTTCTGACGTAGGTGAGCCTCGGGCTTGACCGGCCCGCGCCAAGCCCTTTCCCTCCCGCTCCAGCGGCCCTTCCAGCGGCGCAGCCTGCGGGCTCATCACCGGCTGTGAGCGGGGTCTTCGGGGACGCTGCGCGCTCCCGCCATGTCCCCAACAGCTTCTGTGCCGGCGGCCACCTCCACCGTGACGGCCGGACACACGGGGACTAGGACATGTGGTCGCGCCAGAAAAGCCGCCCGAGACCTCAGGGCCGCGTCAGAGGGACTGGGGAGGCTCCCGCAGCCCAGAGGAGGCGATGAGGAGAGTAGCTGAGCGGATCAGCGCACAGGGACCGTGTGGAAGTCCGAGAACCACAGCCCTACTCCCCCTGTGCGGGGCCCCGAGAACCCGCTTGCAAACCGTCCGTCTCCCTGCCGCGCGACCCCACAGAGCCCCAGGGCCATGGCCCTTAGGAAAGCGTCCAGCTCCCAGACAAGGAAAGACGTTTGCCGACACTGCAGGACCAGCAGCGTCCCCAGCACCGCGGACAGGAAGCAACGCCTCGTGGAGACACACACTGTCCGTGCCCCGCATCGGGGCCGCTGCCAGTGTGCGGGACAGGCAGGGGACCAAGGAGCTCTGCGAGCCTGGGGTCAGCAGCAGCAGGGACACGGGCGCTCTCAAACCAAAGCCCTGTCTCCTCTTCGACAACAAAAGGTCAGACGGAAGATAAATGGCAGAGGGGACATGAGTGACTTCACTAGATGTGAGAGGGACATCACCTGAGGGACACGGGACCCGACCGAACCCTGAGCCTAAAACAAATGGTGCGGACGAGGAAGGGGGAACATGGACCACACATTTGGGGCACTCAGAGAATTATTGACTATTTTAGGTGTAATGTGTGTCCGGACATGTCTCCTATGTCTCCGGTGTACAGACACGCACTGAAATATTCACAAATGGATGCTCTCAGGTCGCTTCACAGCGAACAGGATGGGGAAACGGGCAGGACCGGCTGTCGGCCCACACAGGGCCCTGCCCGGGGCAACTACGCCAACCACGTCTGCCTGGGCAGCCGGGTCATCTCTCCCTGCGAGCTGCTGGAGACCCGCGCTCCGTGGTGCCAGGGCCCCAGAGCCCCTGGAAGCAGGAGCAGCTCCGGCTCCTCTGTCGTCACCCCTCTGGGAACCACCCTCTGGGGACATGGCCCGGCACCACTGCCAGCCAGCCCCGCGAGCCAGCCGGCCAGGCCTCCCCGCGTCCGACTGCCCTGAGGCTTGGCTGCCCACGGGAGGTGCCATAGCCCGGGGGAACAGAGGTGACTCCGTGGGCGGCCGAACAGAGCAGCCAGGAGCACAGCCCCCAGCATGTCGCCCATGCACCGGGACCCCAGAAGACCACGGTCCGGGTTGGAAGAGGCCACACAAGGACAGTGTCAGACCTGAAGAGGTGCATCCGAGGCAAACACACGAACCCGGGACAGAAAGGAGCTTCGCAGTCACTGAGGCCAGGAAGATGCGTATTGATGGCTGATGAGCGCGTGCCTAGAGGACCGGCAGCCGGTGGAGAGGCCTCGCCCCCCGCCTGACGCCCGCTGTCCGGCGTGCACGGCACCGAGCCTGCTGCCCCGAGTCACAGGAAAACCCTGGAAACTGTTACCGGACTGAACACAAGCTGGCTCTCTCTGGGCTTCTTAGGAAAACACTGCCTCCCGTGAGGCGTGCCGGCTGTTTTCCAGGGAGCGTTTGGCTACGGGCCGAGGCCGACCGTCACGGTCTCCGTCCCTGTGCATCTCTGTCTGATGGTGGCCACAAAGAGAAATCTGAGCGAAAAGCGCATTTTCGAACTCCCAGCTCAATGCGTTCTGGAATCTGTGCAGCACAGAAAACTCCTCTGAGCTCACGACTTCCAGGGCGCTCAGCCCATCCCCCAGACCCCAAACAACGGCTAAGAATTCCAGAGAAAAACCCGCAACCTTTTCTCAATGTTGCAGGAGGCGCTCACCTGAATTGTGACTGAAAATGAGACCCACCTCCCCAGGTGCTGCGGGCGGCCAGGCAGAGGCTCCCCGTGTTTGAAGGGCTTCTATTTTGGGCCGATGACCCCTCCCCATCCCTTGCCATTGCAGCAAGGCATAAGAAGGTCACCAAGAGTCAGCAGTGTCATGGGGGGCGGGGGAGACAGGAGTGAGCAGACCCCACATGGGCACCGACACAGGTCTGCCCCCACAACACGGGGCGAGCTTCGAGCCCGCGGTCCCAGCACCCGGGACCCCAGAGAACCTGCAGATTGTCACAGTGCACTAGAGAGTCAGGAAAGCGAGATCTCTCATGACTTCATCTCTAGCGTCCTCCTTGTAACAGAACGTCCCCCAGACAGGACACCACAGCTTCTGCCAACAGCAGGAGGGCCCTGTCAGGTTGGGGGGAAGGCTCCGAGCCACGTGTGCTGGTTCGAATGGAGGACCCAGGGCCCTGGCCACGGCACCTGCCCGACAGTCACCCCGAGAAGACAGGTGGGTCTGAGTTGAGCTGTCCTTGGACTGGGGAGCAGAGCAACCCATCTAGGCCCACCCAGACTCCAGGATAATGTTGCACATGTGATGAAACAAGTCCTGGGATGTAGGGTTCTTCAATACGGTGGCGACACGTTTTGGGGAGTTGGAATGGAAAGAGCATGCAAACCCTGGGAGACCATTTGGGTTCCAGCAATCAGGAGCCTCTGGCATTTCTGGGGAAGCAGCCAGCCCCCACGGGCCCATCTGGTGCGTTTCCGGGAAAGCTGAGCGCACACGTGCTCCCGTGCCAGCCGCGTGTACAGGGGGGAGGGGGAGGTGATGGCCACCGGGGAAGTCTGCGGGGCACAAAGAGCACGGGGTTAAGGGAGACAGTGGAAAGGAAGTACGGGGGAGGAGACCTCATCTGCGGACTGTCCGACACTGTAACCGTTTAACCACATCGTGTCAGTTGTTACAGAAAATACAGAGAAATCCACTTGGAGAACCTGACACTTTAACAAGTGTCTCGTCTGTTTCTCGAGTCCAAACGCCCCACCTCTTCTCCAGGAAGTCTAATGCACAGAAAACCACAGGCAGGGTGGGCGCCAGGGGGAGGCGGGCAGCTGAACCACGCCTGAGGGCTCCCAGCCAGCCCCACCTCCCAGGCCGCGGGTGACAAGCGGCAGCACTGCATTCCCCCACATTCTCTCGGACGCCTGCCTATCTGGGCCCCCCACGCATAACCAGCTGGGAAGCCCCCCAGGGCTCGTCCCCTCCTCCATTGTTCCGACTGCACTGTCCCGGGTCAGGCCCCTGTCCTTCCCTGAGTGCAGGTTGAGCTGCCATCGCAGGACCAGCACGGGGACGGCAGCCTGAACACACACGTTCAAAGAGACCAAAGACAGGTGGTGGTCCCGCAGGGGCAGGACTGACAAGCTCAGGACACGGCTCCCCGTTCTGAGTTCAGAGGGACGGATTTTTACCCCTCCCAGCCAAGGTTGGGGGGAAGTAGTGGGGAAGCCGTTTCCTCTTCTGTCAGGGATGTGGAAGCCACATGCACAGCCTCCGCGTCCCAGGGACAGAAGACTTGCCCGTGTCCCACTCATCGCTGCAAGGGAGGCCGGCCGTGCGGTACCAGCGGTCTGCCGCTGCAGGACGGAGGCGAGGATGGGCACTCGTGACCTGTCCGCCCGCCCACCCCTGCTGCCCAGTGGCCGTCGTCATGTCTGCCAGTCCGCTGTCCGTGCCCTCCATCTGCTGCCTCCCTGGTGTGTAACGTGAGCCTTCACGAGGCCACTGAGAGCGACAGCACCAACACGCTCACCTGGCAGAGCCCGTCCTTTCCTAACAATAGTCTGTCCTCAGTAAAGAGCTACCGTCCATTACATAAGACTGAGTTTCAAATCTATGTAGCAAAATTAATAGTTTAATTAACAAAATAAGTAGAATCAAATTTTAATTATTTAAATATTTTAATCAAGTATTAGGATTAGATAAAATGCACAATACTTATTATTTGATGAGTGATGTGTGTTATTTCATAAATAGATGAAGAAAGTGGCTACTCTTACAAAGGAAAGAAAAAAAATGCTGATCCCTGCCTCACACCATATACCAAACAACTTCAGAAGGGCCGGAGGCCTGGAGGTGAAGATTGAACCTAGGGAGAGGACTGGTGGGAGCACAGCCACCAACAACGGATAGGGGAGTAAATGACTGTGTCAAAATAACATACTTCCTTTAGGTCGAAGTACTATTGATAATATGAAATATCATTATTTAATATTGAATTATTAAAATTAGATAAAATAGGGGCGCCTGGGTGGCTCAGTGGGTTAAGCCTCTGCCTTTGGCTCAAGTCATGATTCTGGGGTCCTGGGATCGAGCCCCGCATCGGGCTCTCTGCTCAGCAGGGAGCCTGTTTCCCTTCCTCTCTCTCTGCCTGCCTCTCTGCCTACTTGTGATCTCTCTCTGTCAAATAAATAAAAAAAAAAGAGAGAAATGAAATTTTTAAAAAATTAGATAAAATAATGATACATATTATTTAATATTATTTACTATTAATATTATAATATTAAATATCATTATCTCCCTAAAGTACAAAAAATAAGGTTTTTAAAGATTTGTTCTTAAAGATTTTATGTATTTATTTGACAGAGAGAGACACAGTGAGAGAGGGAACACAAGCAGGGGAGGGGCAGCTTGAGAAGCAGGCTCCTCGCTGAGCAGGGAGCCCAAAGCGGGGCTCGATCCCAGGACGCTGGGATCGTGACCTGAGTCAAAGGCTTAATGACTGATCCATGGAGGTGCCCCAGAAACAAGGTTTTGATTTTTTTTAGGCCCACACGGAAACATCTCTGCTTCTTTGTTCTTTGGATGGCCCGTTTAAAACTTTAATTAGAATGCACTTGCATCACTATTTTTCTGCAAGTTCTGCAGACTTGTCAAACCAGAGCTCCCTCCCCCCGGTCTTCACGCTCTCTGTGACCAGCGGTCAGCGAGTCCCCAGACACGCTTATCCGAGCAGCCGGCCGTGCAGACATCTAGGCAGTCCAACGGAGAGCCCCCAGGGCAGGGGAGTGGGCCAGCAGGTGCTCGAAATGTTCATAAACAGAAAGCATTCATGTCGAAGTTAAGAAGCCTTCTTGAAAACAGTATTTTTTCCTGACCACGGCCGCAATGACAAGACACATCACCTCTGGCTCCAGCCTTTGTGGCACTGTCTGTGCTGCTTTCACATCGTATTCTCCCTTTAAGATAGTGTTTCTTTCTCTTGAGTTACTCTTTCTGTATTGCAAATGAAATTGTAATGTATGATTACATAATAACATACTCACAATTTATAATTATGGAACTTACAATTACAGCATAATCACATAATAATATACAATTGTATTATAATATCGCGACTCTGACTTGCCGAGAGTCACTGTAGCTGTTGGCTAGGGCAGGCCGCGCTGCCGTAACGAGCAATCCCCACACCCTGTGGCTGATTCGGGCTCTCACAGTGTCGGCCCGGGCCAGTGCACTGGCTCACCCACGGAGCCCGGCTGAGCCTCCACCGTCAGACATGCTGCCGTCCGCTGCGGCAGGTGCAAGAGGACAGGGTGAAGCGTGAGCCCAAGAGTCATGGGGTCCCACACCTCCAGGTGGCATTAAGAAGCCCCTGGCGCTGGCCGCCAGCACTGACTCCCCGCCCCTCATCACCATCTCACCACAACCCTTGGCCGGGGCAAATTGGAGCAGGCTGGGAACCACGAAAATCAGAGCAGTCGTGCCCGGAAGAGTGCTCCGCACCTTCAGGGCTATGCAACCTTTTGCTCAAACCTTGAGCAGGTCAGAAGTCAGAGCAGGCGGTCACACAGGGCTCGGGCTCCCAGGGAGGTTGCAGAAGACCCCACCGTGCCTGAGACCTGCGACCGTGCTGCCCACAGACGAGGAGAGAACTCAGGGAGAGAAGGTCGTGGGCGCCCAAAGTTCGGGCAGGACACGGTGCGGCATGGTCAGTCTGCAGAAGCATGGTCGTGCGGCCACAGACCACCAGGGAGGGAGCCCACTGACTCACGCCACGGGCTCCTTCGGTGAGGCTCTCACTCCTCCTCTGCCTCCCTCTGAGGACGGGGACGCACCACCAGGGCTGAGGCTCTTCTTTCCTCTGTGCGCTGGCGTACCCCAGAAACCGCCCCGGGGGCTGGGACATGGGAGGCGCCCCCCGTGCATCCTGCAGGAGCCATTTCAGCCCCCACAAGACAAGAACCCTCCGATGCTTCCTCCTGGTTCTGCTGTCCTTTACGGAGAGTGCCACGCGCACGTCCTCATTCGCCCAACACTTGCTGAGCCCCTGCTGTGTGTTTAATGTGCACCTACTGTGTACAGAAATGCCCAGCCCTGCCGAAGCATTCGTTCTAGTGTGGGAGGGGAGGGAACGAGGAAGAATGGACGCAATGATCTGGTGTGTCCGGTGCTGATAAGGGGGAAGAAAAGGGCTGGTTCTCGCGTCCCCCCACAGCTGCACGGGGGCTAGGGGTGCCCGAGAGGCCCCGGGCAGCTGGGGATGAAGGGTGCCCTTGTCACTACGGTCGTACAGTCTGGGGCGGGCTCCCACCCTCTGCGAACCCAACAGTCATGATGAGTTAGTGGTGTCAGGGGTCAATCTAAAGAAACAAACCCAGGCCCAGCTGTGGCATTCCCAGACTCCTCTGATCTGGGTTGAACTGTGTCCCCTCAGAATGCACACATTGTGGCTCCAACCCCAGGCCCCCAGAGCATGTCCTCATTTGGAAACAGGAACATCACAGATGTCATTAGTTAAGGGGAGGCGGTGCTAGAGTGAGGGAGGACCGTGTCCTGATTAAAAATGAGACCCACACCCACAGAGGGACAGCATGGAGACAGAGACCTGAGTGAGGGGTCAGGAGCCCCAAGATGGCCAGCAGCCACCAGAGGCCGGACAGAGGCCCAGAGCAGCTCCTGCCTCCCGCCTCTGGGGGACCAGCCCTGCCGGTCTCGGACTTCTCCCCTCCAGGCCGGGGAGGGGCACGCACCACGCGGCACTTGGTCACGCACCCCAGGACACTGACACGCCTCCCACTCGGGAGAGCGGAAGCGCAGGCTCCCCACGAAGGAGCTGGTGTGGCCTGTACGCGAGCGTGGGGTCCGCGCTTCCTTTCCGGAGCTTTGTGTCTCGGGCAAGAAGAGCGTCTCTTTCTGCCATTTTTTAACAGAAAATGAAAAGGTTGCTAAATGTTTAAGTAATTTTGACTGAGTCATTGATCCAGAGACTTTCAGAGTAAAACAGTAAGTATTTCTGTCACACTTTGAAGTCGGGCCGTGCGGTTCCCTCTCCTCCCTCGGGGTTATGTTAGTTATGTTATAGCCATTAAGAATGTTCCTTTTATCTGGGGCCTCCAATTAATTGAATTTCAGAAATGCTCTGAAATGGTTTCTTACACAGACATCAGCTACCTCCTGGAGGACGTTCCCGCATGACTTACCGCCGCCCTAATGGAAAGCCGGGGTTACACGGGTCAGGGCCGCGCTGCCCGCCGCACGGAGGCTGACCGTGGGGTCTGGAGCGCGCCCGGCCTGGCGGGGGACGCACCTTGGGCTCTAGCACTGCCCCGGGGGGCGGCACGCAGTCCCCAGTCCCCCCTGATGCGGACACAGAGGTGTTCACGGACGACCAAACTCGAGGCCGGCTGGTGCCTCCCTTACAGACCGGTCCCCGGGGCTGAAGCGTCCCCAGCTGCGGGGGTTCCGCCCAAGAGCACTGCGGATGGAGTCCCCACAGACCTCCCGAGCGCTGGCTGGTCAGGATGCCGAAGCTCAGGGGCCGCCCGGGGCGAGAGCAGCGCCTGTGGGAGCAGGGGAGGCCACGGCAGGACCCACTCCCCGGAGACCCACAGCGCCACTGAGTCCGCTGCTCGCGCTCCCACACGTCCATCTTATCTGCTCTTGGCCCGGGCAAATGCCGTCGGTGCCTCGTCGCCTTCCGTTCGTGACAGTGTCGTTTGTGTGCAATTGCTCAGGAGCACCGCGCCCGGCCCCTGCTTTCCCCCAGCGAACCCCAGGCAGGCCCCTGGCCAGGCTCCTCCTCGGAGCACCCCCCACCCCAACCCTGGCTGATCTGTATCTTGTAGGTCCGGACACCGTGCTGGCTCCTGCGTTTAGGGCCCCTCCCAGCACGTCCTTTCTCTAAGGCCATCTTCTCTGGCCGTCCCCGCCACCACCCCCACCCCCGTGAAGAAATTCACAGCAGCACTGGCACCCCAGGCAGCCAGGCTGTCCGCCCTCTCTCTTTGGACAATGAAACTCGCTTCCTCTGGTTTGCACGGAGTCTCCGGCCCGAACGTCGCCGGTGCCGGTCTGCGGCAGGCAAATGTTTCAACGTGAACCATACAGACGACAGACATTGTTTGGATTAACAGCCTCTTGCTTTTAATAATAGAAACCTCCCTAAAGTCTGCTGGTGCATTTCAGCATTACAGACATGACATCGTATTTCTGAAATGAGGGGAAAGGACAACTTTCCAACTTCTGCTGCCCTGGCCTCCTTCCAGCTCAAGGGGGGCGGGCAGGGGGGCAGCAGGAGAGGAAACTGAGGAAACTGACACCGGCGGTACAGCCTCGGCGCACGCGGGGACACTCTGGAGCTGCGACCGCGGGCACCTCTGTCTGACTCGTGCCCAAGAGCCCGTTGCTGTCCCAAACCCAGGCACCACTCTGCTCGGAAAAGAAACAACTCCGATTTTCTGCTTTAAATACTTCTGTCTGGCTCTGCACTGTGCATCGGGACTGGGAAGAGAGAGACCCTCGCCCCCAAGCAGCCCCAGGGCCCATGAGGAACAGGCCCATTCAAAGGTGAGAGACACACATTCTGAGGCCGGGTGCTCCCCTAGGATCTGGCCCCGAACACGACCCAGCTGCTAAGTCGGGCCACAGAGCCACTAGCAGGCCGGCCCTTCCAAGGATGGCGGCATCTTTGGGACACTGTACCCAGGGGCACCAAGTGATCCTTCACAGGCCATCCTCTCGCAGCCTCCCCTGGGACCTTCCAGGTCCCCAGGAAAGGGGGCTGAGGCTGTGGGTCGCTCGCCGACGGCAGGCAGCAGGCCACGGCCAGGCCGGCTCGGCCTTCTCGATACCAGACACCTGGGCAAGTTGCTGCGGTGACCAGCCGGGGGGGGGGGGGGCGCACGCGGTAGGGCCAAGCCCGGGGGCATGGAGACTTCTGCTCCACACTGCACTGGGCCGCTCTGCCAGCAGCCAGAACACAAGCCGGATTGAGAGACGAGGGATCCACCAGGAGCAAGTCCGGACCGGAGAGGTGGGGGCACAGCGGTGGGCACAGCCCGCAGCCTTGTCACAGAGCAGGGAACGTGCCAGCGCCCGCCCTCAGCCAGGCCTGGGAGCAGGGCAGGCCTTCCCAGGTGGCCACGGCTGCACCCTGGCTTTCTGGACCTAACATCCACGCTGATGCCCCTGAGAGCTGTGACCTGCCAGGCCCCCTGGGCAAGTCCTGGGACATGTCCCTCCTTTCCCTGGGGCACCAACCCGCGAGGCCCTCCCAGGGCAGGACAGCCAAGGGCCGCGGGGCAGAGGACGGCCAGTGAGGCCAACGATCGGGGCAAGGTCAGGCCTGGCAGTGGCCAGAGCACGGGCTTTTGGGGAGTCCAGGGAAAGGAGGTCCTGCCTCCCAGGGAAAGGGAATGGGTGGCCTGCCTTCCAGAGAGGTGCTGCCTCCAGCTACGGAAACGCCAGAGGACAGAGGACGTAGCCGGAGCTCCTGGGGGCCTGGGTGCTCCTCACAGGTCTCTCTGGCTGTTGTCGTCGTTAAAAGGCCCAGGCGAAGGCAGGAGTCTATTTCCCAATCAAGGCTTTAGTCACAAACAGGCCTTGCTTATCTGCAGCATGAAAAGAATCTGCGTCCCAGGTGAGCTCAGCAGGAGGGAGGAGGTGAGCTGTCCCTGCTGGCCCCAGGACCCTGCCAGGCGCATCCTGTGGCACGGAGAGGAGGACGAAACTGACAGCAGGGCAGGGACAGCAGCCAGTCCCCTCCCCACGGTGCTCCGTGTCCTTCCTCCACTTCCTTCTGGTGGGACTCAGATCCCTGCCTTGCCCTGGAGACTGTCTGCAGACCTGCACCCACAGAGGGCACCCTTCCCACGACCCTCCTCCGTCAGCCCAGGCTGCACTGGAGGGTCCACGCACGTGCCCCCCTGGACGGCTGCCTGGAGCCTGGGGCCTGCAGGAAGCCCTTTGCATCTTCAGAGCAGACCCGACCGGGAGACCTCAGCAGTGTTCTTCCCAGAGAAGCCCGCAGAAGGTCTGGACTCAGCCCCGGGGAAGCCGGGGACAGCTGACTCTCTTCTTTCTGCCCTGTGGAGGAGACGGACGTGTATGAGGCCTGGAGACCACCACCACCCCAGCAGGCTACCGCGGAAGCCGGGAGATGTGCTTGCCCCCCACCCCGGCTGCGGCAGAGCTCTGAAGAAAAGGGGGCGGGGTGGAGACAGCAAATCACTTTTTCAGACATTATCCAATCAACAAATCTCAACCGTCATTCTAAGGCCACATATTGTAAGAACAACTTCATGGTTCTCTGAAATGACAGGGGTGGCGGGCACGGCGAGAGGCGCCCCTGGTGGAGTGACCTGGGACCCGCCCGGGCTGACTTCCCCCCTGGACTCAGGCTGCAGACCCCACAGGCTGCTCGGGTGCAGTGTGTCCCCGGCGGGGACAGCCTCGCAGGGCTCTGGGCTGCCCTTAGAAAGCTCCCCTATGGAGCCACCGGGTCCCAGGCAGCTCACGGGCTTACAGCCTGCCCCCCCCAGCGGTTTCTGTCAACTTTGTGTGCCCACCTCCAGCTGCCCAAGCCCTCCACCTGCACCAAGGCAACCACTCCTGCCTAGACAGCCCCAGCGGGCAGGGGCCAGTGTGCACAAGAGCTGTGAAGCTGGCCTCCTTAGTGCCAAGGGGCCATGTTGGGGCGGGGAGTGCAGGGAAGAAAGCCAAGGCCTGGTCTACCTGAGGAGGTGGGCGCTGCCGACCCCCGCCCAGCTCTCCAGACCTGGAGGAGACCATGACCAAAGGGAAACGCAGGAGAACTGGGGCCAAGAACCGGTGAAGCTGTCCCCAGCGCCGTTCCACTGGCCCAAGACAGCGGGGCGTGGAGGGCAGGGGGCAGCCTGACCGCCCCTGGAGAGCCCTAGGCCGTCAAGAGTTTGCCCAAATCAAGGCGGCCCGCCTTCCTGCTGTCTGTTGTTGGGGGGCTGTCTCCTCTGAGCCGGCATCCCTGCCCCCACCCCAGGGCGCCCCCCATGCCAGCTCAGACGCCCCACGCACCCCGCGCGCGGGCCAGGCGGAGGGGAAAGTTGGCGAGCGCGCGGCGCCCGCGGGGGAAAGCGTTAATGGGCGGCCGGGTGGGAGCAGCGCGCTCGCTCGCCCACGTCACGCCGGTGCGGGCTCGGCTGACGACCGCGGCGCCTGGGGACGCCGGCGCGCTCCGCTCGCCAGGTGCTCCGCCTGGAAATGTCTCCATTAGTTGTCGCCTGCTCCCCGCCGGAGCGCGCGCGCCGAGCGGCCGCGCAGAGCCCTCGCGGGCGGCCGGTAGTGGCCGGGCGCCACCGCAGGTAGGCGAGGTCCCCGCTCCCGCCCCCGCCCCGGGGCTCCGAGACCCCTCCCCCCTTCCGGGGAGGCGGAGGCTCGGCGCGGGCGCCGAGGGGCTCGGGCGGCGGCGACTGCGGCGACTCCCCGGTGCGTCCCGGGCTGCGCGCTGCTCCCCGCGGCCCCGGCGCCGAAGCGGCGCGGGCGGGCGCGTCCCCAGCGCAGGTAGGGAGTGGGCTCGGCCGCACAAACTTTGCCAGGATCGCTTCTGCGCCGCAGGGCGCAAAGTTTGCTGCCAGCCGCTGGGGTCTCCAGAGGCCGCCGCGTTCGCTGCAAGTTGTGGAAACGGGGGGGCGGGGGCGGCGCAGGGCGCGGGGGCCAACGCGGGGCAGCCGGGCCTGCTCCCGGACGCCCCGACTGCGCGCCTTTCCCGCTCGGGCGGCGCCCTGCGGGCGAGCGGCGGCGGCGCGGCGGGAGAGCCGGAGCCCGCCGACCTGGAATGGAGGCGTCTCGGGAGCCGGATTCAGAGCGCTTGCCCGCAGCTCGACAGCCTGACTTCGCGTGAGACCCGCAGGACCGGCCGCGGAGGAGTGACCTGCCGACCTCGGGGCTCGCGAGTGCCGCGCCCCCGCTCTCCAGAACGCCTTCCAGCCCCGCACCCCACCCGGGTGTCCGCGAGCAGTGGGCGGGCACAGGCGCCCCAGGGGCTGGCCTGCGCCTCTGCCGAGGCCCCTGCCTGGCTCTGCGCGCTCTAGCCTCCGCCCTCTGCCTGGGGTCAACTTTGTTGGGGCGGAGAGAGCCCCTGGCGGCTCTCGGTGCGGAGAAGCCAGTAGCCCTGGGGGACGACTTCGGGAACAGACCGGGAGCGCCTGGCCTCAGTCGGTCTCAGGGGGGAGGGCGGAGAATATCAGGGCGCGGCCTAGCTCCCAGAGGCCCTCCGCGGCCTACAGCACCTCCCGGCCAGAAGGGCTCGCGCAGGCCTCTAACCTAAGGCGCTGGCTCTCCTCAGGCCCCTTCGGCCCGTGGCTCCTTTAGCACTCACCAGGCCAGTAGGCGCACGTCCGGGAAGCTGCGCCGCTGCCCTGTTGGAGGGGAACCTCTCCTGGGTGTATTCAGAACCCAGGGTCCCTGCAGGGACATGGGTTCAGCTTGCGAGTCTATGCAGGCACATTTAGCTGCTGATACCTGAGATGTTCACACTCTTGCTCTGTCCTCTCTTAGAGGGAAACCTCGGGGCCTCAGCTCAAGGCTGGGCCTTTCAGGAAAGGGCACTCGGATATTATTGCGGTATCTTCCCCGGGACAAAGCGAACCCAGAAAGTATCCCGGTTCCAGGGGGCCGGCCTCAGGCAGGGCGCTGGTTGTCAGCGGGATGCCCTGGGGTGCTCCAGATGGGAGACAGGCCTGACGGACCCTGAACCCAGCACTGGATAGCAGGGCCTAGACCCCTCCGGCAGCACAGAGCTTCCCCAAACAGGGCGGCCATCCAGGCCCCCGTGTCACAGGCCTGGGGCAGCGTGAAGCAGGGGATCAGTGTGCAATGGCCTTGGAAAGTAGCCGGTGAGCTTGATTTCTGATTAGAAGAAAAGGTTGCCTGGAGAACCGGGCTAGGTGGGTGGGGACTGGGAGCTCCTATTTAGGCGGGCGGGCTGGAAAGGAAATTGCGGCAGTGATGGTCAAAGGAGGCCCTGGGCACCCCTCCCCCAGAGGCCCCCGGAGAGGGCTGCGCTGGAAGGCTGGCACTTCTGCTCAGAAAATAAAGGGTCCTGTGTTCAGGGGGCGCCGTTCCCCGTGAGCTGTGGCCGGTAAGGAAAGGGCCTGGGTGCGCTGCTCTGTGCAGGTTGCGGAGCCCCGAGCCGCCAGGCTGCTGGGGCTGGGCGCTGGCTGTCCGCAGAAGCCTGAGCGCTCGCTCGCAACGCCGGGGTTGGGCCTTGGGGAGTGGGGTGAGGGAAAGATGCTGAATTCATCCTTCTCTCGCCATTACTGCTCCCTGAACCCCCGACCACCGTTGGCTCCGGCCCCTCCCTCGCCCCGGCCTCATTACCAGGAGAGAGCGAGCTGTTTGTAAACAATAAATAATGGAAAGTAGGGGATGTTCAGAAGAGCCTCCGCCGCGTGAAGCCGGCAAACTGGAGGTGGGAGGTGGGAGGAGGGAGGGTGGGGGAGGGGAGGAGCAGAGGAGGAAGAGGGAGAGAGATGGAGAGATTCATTTCTGGCGGAGAAGCCCCGATGGCTAGTTTCTGATTATTTACAGGAGGTGATATTAGCAATTCAGGTGAGAAAGAAAGAAACACGGCCGCCATGAGATCAATACAGAATTCAGAAACAGTTATTAATGTCATTTGACTCGTGTTTTTTATATATCTCTCCCGGCTACAGACGCTTAAACTGTCTGAATAATTTGCATGGAACGGCTATTCATTATTTCCGATGATTTTCCTTCGCAAGCAGCTCGGACGTGGCCGGCTGTGGTTCAACGCGATCGGAGAGTTCGTATTTTCATCTGTAAATTAAAGCAATTACGCAGCAGATATCATATGATGCGTACTGTGGTCTCCAGATAGTCATCAATCACCTTCAACCGAGCTGTCAGAGCGGGCAGATTTCGTTTCTGGGAGGCAGGTTTGCAGCTGGGGAGAGGGCGAGAACGTCATCATTAATTAGAGGGTGACCCTGGGGCGATTCACAGGTCTGAACCCAGGAATCTTTCCGAGCAAGTCTGCACAACGCCGCCGCGCATAGCTCCCCTCCCGGCCGACCGCGAGAGGCCCAGCGGGGCGAGAGCAGCAGAGGCAAGCCAGGCCCCCGGAGGGCGGCGGCATAAAAGGCGGGGAGCGAGTTCCGGGTGCCCGGGCGCCCCTTTGCCGCCTGCGCGCTCGCCTCTGTTTTGGATTCGGGCAAGGTCCCAAGACACGGGCTGAATGGGGAAGTCCTGGGGTGGGTACTCGGCCGTATTTCCAGCCTGCTCCATGAGCCCCGGGCACGGAGCTATGCAAAAGGGGCGGGGAAGGGCGTCCCGGCGCTCCCTCCCCGGTACCTAACCCTGAGGGTCGCCGGGAGGAGCAAGCGTAGCGGGAGGGGCCCCGGAGCGGAGTCGGGAAACCTGCTCTTCGAGCGCGCAGGGGTGTCTGGCAGTCCCGGGTTTAGCCGCGAGGGGCAGGGGGAGGCTGAGGGAGGGCGGCCCGCGCAAGGCGGTGGAAGAGGAAAGGGAGGGCCGTTCGCTGCGCAGCAACCCGCAGGACCTGGGGTGGGACCAAGGAGGGGGTGTTCCCTGGGGACAGGGCTGCGGGGAGTCGCAAAGCCCCCCAGCACTTGGGGCACCCACCCCTGGAGGAGATGACTCTGGGAAGGGCCTCAGGACCCACACGCCTGAGGGCACGTTGACCTCCAGACGCGGACACTCGCAGCCGCACTGGGGCCTGGAACTCCGCCCCGGAGCAGGGTTCGAACTGGCGGGAGGCGGAGCGGCTGACCCGCCGAACAGCGGTCGGAGCTGCGCGCGGGCCGGCGGAGCTGCCGTCCTCCACCTGGAGCGGGGCGCGGAGGCCCGGGCGGCTGGCCGCCTGTGCCGGCGCCGGCTAATTTTAACTGTTGATTACATCTTCGGTGAAGACTCAGTCGTGTGTCCCTTCACATGTCTCATTTGTAATTGAGACTAATGATTACAGTGGGGCGGGAAGGAGCAGGTGCTCATTAATTAATTTCTAATTAAAAGTGCTTCCCGTCCTCGGTGACTAAGGAGAAACAGCAATTCGTCGGGGCGATATTGACTCCACGGATGAAATTCATTTGTTAGAGCCTGTTGGCCCCTTCGCCCCGCGCGGCGCCCCCAGCCCGTCCCCGCCCCGCCGCCCGGCCGCCGCGAGTGACCCGCACGTCTGCGGCCGGGCAGAGCTGCGCGGCGTGGGCTGACGTCAGCGCCTCCGCCGCTTAAAGCCAAGCACATCTGACTTGACGGGTTCGCGCAACTCGGTTTTTTTTTTCCTTTTTTGCAAAATATGTATTTGTGTCGCCGCTGCGAGGCCAGTTGGTCCCAGAGCCCCCTCGAGGCTCGGGAATGTGAAGCTAAAAGGCTCGCTGCGGCCGCTGCGGCTCCCTTTCCCACCGGGTTAGAAAAGTTTGCGGGGCACGTGGATGAATTAACCCGCTCTTCTGCTTCGCCCTCCCAGCGCCTAGGAGCCGGCGGCCCCGGAGCAGTGGCCGCGCCACGCCGGCCACCGCGCGCAGGACACCGCCGGCCCCGCCCGCCGGCCCCGGGCGGCGCCCGCCATGTCCTACCCGCAGTTTGGATACCCCTATTCCTCCGCACCCCAGGTAAGGGACCTCACGAGGGTGCGGGGAATGCGGCGTTACACACTGGCGGGTGGGCGGCTGTCCAGCGACCCGGTGTCGCTTCCCAGAGAGCAGGGCCTGTGCCGCTCGCTCCGTGCACCCAGCCCCGCGGACAGTAGGGGCACTGAGAGCATCTGTCCTGCGGGGGGGGGGGCGGGGGGCTCCATTTCTCCGGCTTTGTTTGACCCCCAGCACGCCCCAACCCCGGGCTCTGAGGCTTCTTTGCCCGAGAGGAACCCGGGGACCCAGGAGAGATGTGGCACAGGAGGGCGTGCTCGGCCTTGGAATCCCCTCACCCCCCCCACACACACACAGACACCCCGGGGAGGGTGCGAAAGGTCAGGGGGCTGGCCGGGCTGGGCCCCAAGCCTCCAGAGGAGGCCCAGCCAAGCAGACTCGCAGCACGAAGGAACGCGCGGCCCCTTGGACAGCGGTACGCCCGAGGCCACGGGGCACGCCCTTCTGGGCCGCGCGCAGGGCAGGTGGAGGCCTAGAGCCCCAGCCTTGAGCCGGGGTACCGGCCCTTCCTCGCGGCCCCTCTCTCCTCCAGTTCCTGATGACCACCAACTCCCTGAGCACGTGCTGTGAGTCGGGGGGCCGCACGCTGGCCGACTCCGGGCCCGCCGCCTCGGCCCAGGCGCCTGTCTACTGCCCGGTCTACGAGAGCCGGCTGCTGGCCACCGCGCGCCACGAGCTCAACTCCGCCGCAGCGCTCGGCGTCTACGGGGGCCCCTATGGCGGCTCGCAGGGCTACGGCAACTACGTGACCTACGGCTCCGAGGCGTCCGCCTTCTACTCGCTGGTAAGGGGAGGGAATTATCCGAAACCTTCCGCCTCCCCCGCGACGCCTCGCCCCTCCCCACCGGAATTGCCAAGCCCCCTCCCTGAACTCTGGAGTCAGGCGCGCCGGTGCCCTGGACCCCAGATTGGAGGGGGCGGGACAGGCACACCTTAGCGGCTCCTTCCGCTTTGCCGCTCCTAGTCCGGCTCCCCGGCACACCTCCAGCCCCCGGGTTTGGGGACCTCGCAGCTCTGACCACATCACCGGTCCAGTGCCCGCCCCTTCTCCCCATCTCCTGCGCGTTCCCCCACAGAGCCCCGCTTCCCTCGCTCCCCAGTCTCCCTCTTCCTCTCTAAGCACCCCACCACTTAGCCCTCTCCCCACCTCTCCCTCCCTTGCCCCCTCCTTGCCCACCGTCTTGCTCCACCCCCTTCTCTCCTCCCTCCTCCCTTTGATCCTCTGGTGTCCCGCTCACCCTCCTCTCCTCTGCCGTCTCCCAGCGCCCCACCCCTCTCCTCTACCCCTTTCTTCCGCCAATCTCATTCTCCTCTCTCCTACTCCCCCAGTTCTGCTCATTCTCCCTCCCCCTCTGGAGGTTCCTTGCTCCCTGGGCAGGAGAGACAGTCTGGGGACGGGATGGCTGGTGAGGCTGCCCGGGGGTCTGTGCAAAGCGTGCAGGAGCCGAGGTGCGTTGGGGGCGGGGTCGAGCTGGGTCACCCCCCAGAAGCTGTGACCCCAGGCTCCTGGGATCCTACAGAATGGCTTCGACTCCAAGGACGGGCCTGGATCTGCGCATGCGGGCCTCGCGCCTGCAGCGGCTGCTGCTTACTACCCCTACGAGCCAGCGTTGGGCCAGTATCCCTATGACAGGTGAGGGCCGGAACCCCTCCTCACCGCACCACACGGCCCCCTGCGCTCCATTCTGCCATCAGACTCCCCAACCCACGTCCCCTGTGAAAGCTGGGGAGATGGGAGGAGGGACAGTCTCAGGGTTGGGCTCCTGCTGACCTTGGGTTAGTCCAAGTCCCATCTCCTAGGCAAGCCAAGCCCCACAGAGGCAAATGCGTCCCCAGCCTCCCCTCTCCCGCTCCCCACGCTGTCCGCACTCCCAAAGCCCTTGCTGGACGCGGTCTTCCTGGCCGCCAAGAGTTGGTGCTTGGGCTTCGGATGCCTGCCCACCCCCAAAAGGTGCAGCCTCTGCGGTGTGTGGGACCCAGTCCACCTTCCCCTGTGGTGGGAACTGGAAGGGGGAGTCCAGTGGAACCCACTCTAAGACAGCATAACCCATCTGGGCGAGAGGAGGGCAACAGTCGTAATCGTAACTGCAGGAGGTCTGTGGAAGGCCGTGCGGGCGCTTTCTCCCCACGGGAACTGATGGCCGTTCCCGCCCATGGGTGTCATACAGTCAGGCTTGCACTTCTGTGAGGGGCTTTCCTGGTTTGCGGATCTAAGGAACTCGAAGAAGAGAGGCCTAGGTGGAGTGAGCGAGACCTAGCCGGGCCTTGAGCACTCCACCCTGACCGCTCTGGCTGAGCAGGAGCCCGGGTTCCCTGTACTGTGACAGATGCAGGCAGGAAGGGCAGTGCCTGTGGGCAGTGGCAAGGGGTGGGGGCCTGGGTCCCACCCGGTCTTACCACCGTAAGCGCACCCCCACGACGGAACCGAAAGCCTGCAGGGGCCTGGTTCCGGCTGCCGGCACCCCATTGCCCAGCCTGTCTGCAGGTACGGGACCATGGACAGCGGCGCGCGGCGGAAGAACGCCACGCGGGAGACCACGAGCACGCTCAAGGCCTGGCTCAACGAGCACCGCAAGAACCCATACCCCACCAAGGGCGAGAAGATCATGCTGGCCATCATCACCAAGATGACGCTCACGCAGGTGTCCACCTGGTTCGCCAACGCGCGCCGCCGCCTCAAGAAGGAGAACAAGATGACGTGGCCTCCGCGGAACAAATGCGCAGATGAGAAGCGCACCTACGCGGAGGGCGAGGAGGAAGAAGGGGCGGAGGAGGAAGCCCGGGCGGAGCCCCTCAGGAGCACCAAGAACGAAGGTGCGAGGGAGGTGGGCGGTGCTGGTGCTGGGGCACGGAGGTCGGAGCTCGTGGACTCCCAGTGCCTTCTGTAGGGGTTCCAGGACTCTAAAGACATGGAACCTGGGGTAGTGAAAGCAAACTTCAAGGACCTGCGCAGCAAATGAATGAGCTGACCCCAGAGGCCCTGAGCCCAGGGGGCCCGGTGCCAACGGGGGCAGGCTTAAAGAAACCCAAAACAACGTTTAAAACGTGGACACGCCCACCCTAACCCCACCCCTATTGATTTGAGGAGGAAATCGCCCACGTTGTTGCCCCTTGGGGGATGGGGAGCATCCGGAGCAGGTGGGAGGTGCAAAGAACGGCTCTGGGTGCTTTTCTGAGCTCAGGGTCGGGCCCTAGAAGCACGGGTGCAGAGCTAGGAAGGAAGTGCACGGTTCTGATTAGCTCCCGCCTCTGTCCCTGCACCGGTCTCTCCTCTCCGTCTCTCCTTCTGTTTTGCGCAGAGCCCGTGGGCAAAGAGGAAAAGGATCTGGAGCTCACTGACCTGGAGGACTTCGACCCGCTGGAGGCGGAGCCCCCCGAGTGCGAGCTGAAACCGCCCTTCCAGCCCCTGGATGGCGGTCTGGAGCGCATCCCTGCTGCACCGGATGGTCCGAGCGCCCCGGGAAAGGAGGCCTCCGGCACCCTCCAGATGCCCCTGGCTGCCGGTGGCGGGGCCCCCCTGGACCAGGACCTAGAGAGGGCCAGGAGCTGCCTCCGGACCACAGCGGCAGGGCCAGAGCACCAGTCCAGTGTGGGGGGCGTCTCGCAGGCTTGCGAGGCCAAGCTGGGCTTCGCGCCCGCTGGGGCAACGGCGGGCCTCGAGGCCAAGCCGCGCATCTGGTCCCTGGCTCACACAGCGACCGCTGCTGCCACGGCCCTGAGCCAGACTGAGTTTCCGTCATGCATGCTCAAGCGTCAAGGCCTGGCGGCCCCTGCGGCCACCTCCTTGGCTCCTGCCTCGTCCTCACCTGCGGCCGTGGCCCCCACTGGTGCCCTGGACAGGCACCAGGACTCCCCGGTAACCAGTCTCAGAAACTGGGTGGATGGGGTCTTTCACGACCCCATCCTCAGGCACAGCACTTTGAACCAGGCCTGGGCCACCGCCAAGGGCGCCCTCCTGGACCCAGGACCGCTGGGACGCTCGTTGGGGGCAGGCGCCAACGTGCTGACGACGCCCCTGGCGCGCGCTTTCCCACCCGCCGCACCCCATGACGCCCCCACCTCGGGGGCAGCCAACGAGCCGCTGGCCCTTCCGAAGGCGGGAGGCAAGCCTTTCTGCGCCTGACCGGCCCGCCCCTGAGCGGAGGAGGAGCCCAGGCTCGGCTGCAGGCCGGTGGGTCACAGACTCTTTTTTCTACCAAGTTTCCAAAGCAGGACGAGAGCATGGCAAGGTTCAGGCAGCGAACCCACCGTGGAGGGAGGAGCCGAGCTCGGCCGGGCCAGGCCACAGACCAGGGCCACCGACCCCACTCGGACATTCGGTAGTTCAGGCCATTCCCAGACTCCGGGAGCCCTCGGGCAGGGCCGTGCTCGGAGCAGAAGGGAGCCACCCTGAGGCATAAAGTTTACGAGCGAAAGTTTACATGGAGAAGACATTTCCCTTCCGAGGCGCTGTCGGTTTGCCTGTTTTCCTTCGGGTTTGAGGCTTGCCTGAGCTCCTCCTGAAGACTCATCAGCCCATGAACCTGATCGCGTCCTCTGCACACTGGCCAACAGCACTCCACCTCGTTCACACTATTGCACACTCTTAACGCGATAAAATTATGTTTTTTTTAAATGTATGTTCACACCAATAATTGCCTGCTTCAGAGGCTATTATAAGAAAACCAATAAACCGAGTGGTGGTGTTTGCATTGCAAAATGAACACGTTTCAAACCCGGGGATTAGAGCTCTCGCCAGAGGAAAGGCTCTAATCCCGAAGGGAACAAGTGGGAGAGGGGTCTTTGGGCCAGGGTCCTCGGTGAAGTTGCTGGCTGGGCGCCAGTCGCCGTGTACAGCCAGTTCTTGGAAAGAAGAGTTGGCGATGAGAGGGTCAGGACTTGTAAACTCTCCCCCAGTACAGCAGCCTCCAAAATTTTGAGAAAATAGGAGAGTCCCTCTTGCTAGATTAGAATAACTTTTAAACTTCCTCAATTCCCTGGAACTGCGACCTGGGGAGAGCGGGGGAGGGGCCATCCCTGCCCTGCGGCCCTCCCGCTGTGGACTCCTTTCAGACGGTCCTTTGCGACGGTGAGGACCCTTCGGCGGCGGGTCCCAGCGCCTAAACCCGCTTCCCTTCCCCGCAGGGACCTGCCGCAGGCCTCAAGCGTCCGCACTGGGAAAGCCCTGGGCCACGTCTCGGTGGGAAGGGGGAGGCGGGAGCGCGTAGTAGGCTGCAGGGAGGAAGCGAGGCTGGGAGTCAAGGCCTCCGGCGGGGCGAGTGACCGCGGGCTTCCCCCCTCGCCTGGGTTCCTGCGCATTGTAGACCCCGGGGTTCGCTCTGAAACACGGGCCCCCACACCCTCGGAGCCGAGCCCAGGAGCGGCCCGCACCCCTGAACTGAAGGAAAGTCGCGGTTCCCCGGATTCCGCCGACTCCGCGCCACGTCCCCCCGCCCCGCAGGCGCCTGGACCCCCGCGAGGGCCCCTCGAGGGCGTCGGGCGACCGCCGCGCGCTCCGGACTCCGGGCGCGCCCTCGCCTGCCCGCGCTCGGCCTCGGGTCCTACTGGGCCTCCTTGAAGCCGCCGGCGTCCCCAGAGGGGCAGCGGCGAGGCGAGCGCGGCTGGAAACGCACGTCTCCTCGCGGGCGGCGGCCAGCCTCGGAGGGACACGCGAGGCGGGACCTTTTTCTGCGAGGGTCGGAGCTGGCCTGGGGCCCTGAGGGGTCCCGCAACCCCGGGAAGAGGCTCGGGGCAGGCGGGATGCGCCGCGCCTGGCGGGCGGGGGTGGGGGACGGCGCGCGGCGGGGCGAGTCGGTGCGGGGAGAGCGAAGCGCGAGCAACGGGTCGCGGGCGGGCGCCGGGCGGGACCTGGAGCCGCAGCGCGGGGCAGGCGGGCGGGCCGGAGCCCGAGGCCTGTCCGGGCGGCGCGGTAATTGGATTGTATCCGCCCGGCGCTGTCACCGTATTGACTTTCGCTCTCTTGGATGATATTATCGGAGTCGGGAGCGCGGCTGATGCGCCTGTCAAAAGGCCGCGGCGAGAGCCCCCGGCCTGCGAGCGAGCATCAGCCAAGATAATTTGAAGTGAAATTTTCATTCTGACATAAACCCCTCAATTTCTAAAGGCTCCGCGCTCCGAGAGCTCGCCGGCAGGGGAGGCTTTGCAGAAAGCCCACGTCTTAGACTGAAAAGGGCAAAAGAACTCGAATTAGTTGTAATAGATAAAAGGGCAAAAATAAAGAGTCAAGGGTACTTGACAGTAATAGCGAAAGTGCGGTCTCGCGGGAGACGCGTGCAGCCGCGGCTGGGGCGCCAGGAATTTTAATGCGGCTGAGGCCGGCCGCCCGGGCCCCCCACCCCAGCCCCAGACGAAGCCAGACGTTTGCGGCAAAAATCAGGCTTCTCTGACGCAGGCGGCGCGGCGGGCGGGGTGGGCGCTGTGCGGACCCGGCCTGGGCCCTCGGCTGCCCGGGGCAGGGGCGGGTGTGCGCCCGCTGAGTCTGGACCACCCCCCCCCCCCCCCCCCCCCCCCCCCCCCGCCGCGGGGGGGCGCCCCCCCCCGGCCCGCAGCCCCCCCCCCCCCCCCCCCCCCCCCCCCCCGCCACCCCGCTGCGGCCCAGGCCTTTTGCCCTCGGTACGTCACACCCTGGGCAGGGCCTGTGCTCTGCCAGCACACCAGGGCCAGAGCCCCGCATTGCAGGAGCCCCCAGATCTTGGTGGCACCAACCAGAGAGATTCATTTGGCTAACCCGCAAAACTGTGTGAAATGAAGACTTCGGGCGGGCTGGGGGCTGTCACCTCCACCTCGTCCTTACCTCGGGTGGGGGGTAAACGGGAAGTCTCACCCTTGGGCACCCTCACCCCTCCTCGGGCCTCTGTGCCCTGGGGCGCCTGCAAGGACTGGGCTGGGATGGGGCCCTGGTCTGTAGGAGTTGGTGCTTCTGGGGGAAAGCCCCACAGTCGGGGGCAGGGGCCCCAATCCCTCCCCGGGAGGCTGTCAGGGAAGGAGCGGCAGGCGCCAGGACCGCTCTCAGCCACTCAGGCGTGGCGGATTCAAACACACCGGGAAGGGCTGAATTAACGGGCGCTCTTTACATAGAGCCCAAATAAAACTGTAATCAGCGGCGCGTTACTTTTCATTAAGCGAGTCTGACAGCAGCATATCCAGAGCCGACAGGGGAACAGGCGCGGGAAATATACGGTGCTCCCGGCCGCCTGGCCCAAGATAATTCCTTAAGCTCCATTAACAACTCTTAGCCGCGGGAAATGGGCTCCCGGAAAACGTCTCCAAATCTAAAAGCTTTATCGACCCTCCATTCGCCCATGATGCCTCTGTGTCTTTGTTTTTCTCTTCCTTTCCTCCCCCCTCCCTTTTTCAAACTTAAGGGAGAGACGTCCAGCAAGGTAATAGAGTTTGACACAACACCTTCTTAACTAGAGAGAGGGGCAGGGAAGCCCGCCCTTAAATGATATTTAAAAGGCAACCAATTAAGACTTAAAGCAGCGGCCTCCTGAGATGACGCCTGCGGTTTATCCCACCGCCCCCCACCCCCCACCCCGCCTCTCCCTGGGCCGGCTGGCCTGCTGACTCCACTCTGCCTCTCCCCCTCTTCCGTCCTCCCTCTCTCTCTCTCCCGGCATAGAATAAGAGAAGAACGGGAAGCAAGGTCTTCCAATGCTCCAGTCCCTCCTGGTGGAAGGATGCTTGCAGCCTCCTGTCCCCTAAGACAGATAATAGAGGATGAAGGGAAACTAAGGCTGGAGCCTCCTGGAAGCAGGAAGCTGGCCCCGTGGAGGTCCTGGCGGCTGGGTGCCCAGACACATTCCCTCTAGTGGGGTGTGGGTGTCCAGGCTGCAGGCCTATGAGGTCAGCCTGGCTCCCGCGGGCAGGCCTGCACGTGGAGCGACAGCCCAGGCCGGGACAGCCGTGGGGGTTGGCAGGGGGTGTCGAGCTGAACTGACCCCTTGGAGCCCGCACTCTCAGGGCAGGAGGCCCCGCCCAGCTGTCCTCTGGGCCAGGGTGTCAGGAAGGTGAGTCTGGGTCAGCTGCTGTCTCCTCCCTCGCCGGGGATGCTGGCCAAAGCATCTGTTCCCTCGGTGCCCCTAAGTGGAAGAAGCCAGAAAGCCCCTCAGTCGGGATCCGGTCCTGGGAAGCCAGTAAAACCCAGGGAAGGAACACCTTGGCCTTTCAATCTGGCCCTGTCTCAGGCCCCACTGGAAGGAGCTGAAGCAGAGGGGCCACAGGATGAGAAGGCAGGGGGAAGGGGAAAGGGGGAGAGGGGGGTAGGGAGGAGGGGAGCAGAAAGGGGGAGGGAGACTGCCTCCCAGCATGTGTGGCATCAGCTTCTTGAAGAAATGATTGTGAAAAAAATGCCTTTTCCCCGGAGGACTCTGGCTCTGGGATGAAGGGTTTATCTGAATCCCAGGACCGGACAGGCCTCTGCACACGCACCTGGGGGAGCCCTGAGCCTATGGGGCCCCCTTGCTGGTGTTGGGGAAGGATGCGTGGGCACCTCGGAGTTCCTCGGACATCGGCCCAGCCCACTCTGGACTGGAAGAGACCTGGCTCCCTCAGCAGCCAGGGAGCAGGGAGGACGCAGGTCCCTGGGCACTTGCTGCCCCGTCTAAAGCAGCCCAAACACCAACGCTGGAATTCAGAAGCGCCTTGAGGTCTTGAAACGAACCCCGAGCACCCAGAGTGGGAATTAGACCAGGAGATGTTTTCCAAGCTTTGTGGGGTCCAAGTGGGGGCCAGCACCACTGTTCCCAGCACCCCATGGTCATTCTGTTTCATTAGAGCGACGTGGTCATTCCAGGGATGGGGCTCCCAGCAGACAAGCTGAGTTTCCGCAGGATCCCCTGTGTCCACAGCTGGATGGGGCCGTGGCCTGGACTGAGCAGAACTGCCCTGCGGTTTAGGGACCCCATTCCCTCCCGGGAGATAGCGGTGATGGTACTAGTAGCACTACGGGGGCTGAGGCAGGGCGGAGGTGCGGCAGGGCAGGGGGTGCACAGGGTAGGGGTGCGAGGCCCGCTCTCCTGTACTGTGCGCTCGGGCCGCCGCACTGTTTTAAATGCATAACGCGTGTGTTCTTCACCTGAAGCCAGTGGCAGGAGCTGACCGACCTGTGCACGGTATTTGTGGGAGCCCCATTTCTGCTGGCCTGGGCCTTCCAGCCACACACCAGGCTGGGTGGGGAGAGGCTGAGGAGAGTGGGAGGGGCCCATGGTGGGCCCTGGAAGCTGCTCCAGCAGAACCAACCTACGAGGTCTGTCTTTGCCCTCGTCCTGCTGAAACAATCTCCTGACCATGGTGAGCCGGGGGACCCGCGGCTGTTGTGGGCTCCGGTCTCAGTGAGCACCCAAGATGTTGGCAGACGGAGCAGGACGAGAAGAGCATTCTTGGTGGGGGGAGGGGCCGGTGCAGAAGCCCGGGCACCAGAAGGGAAGGTGCCCCTTTTAACCCCGAGACTTGGGGGAGGGAGTCCTGGAGCAAGACCCTGGAAACCTGGAGGGGGCAGCAGGCGTGGGGGGGGGGGCTTGAGTCCCTGAAGCACCTCCCCGCACCCTGCCAGGGGCAGGAAGTGTTGCAGTCCTGGTGGCTGGGGATAGGCAGGTGGCCAGGTAACACTACCCACGCCTGGTTCTCCGGCCATGGGATGGCCAGGGATGAGGGAAGATACCCAGAACCCACCAGAACACAGGCAGCAGGGTCAAGCCCAGCACAGGAGGAAAGGTGGTTTTCTCATCAGGGGACGCTTTCTCATCAGTTAGTGGCCTGTCTGGACACAGTGGGGACAACACTGTGTCAGGAAGACTCAGGCTAACGAAACAAGGGGCATTTCTGGAGACACAGGGAACCAGTGGGTGCACAGAGATATGTGGGTGCCACGGGACCGACCTCACTCTGTAGCCGGTTCAGCAGCAGAGAACAGCCCCAGCCTTTGGCCACCCAGCACCCAGCACACAGTGCAATGGCCACTGTGCCCCTCACGGGCATCCTGACCTGACCGAGGGCACCTGCCCCGAGGGAGCGCAGGCTCGGAGCTTCTCTGGGGACTGCCTGTGCTGGAAGGCCTCGGCATGCGTGTCGGGGGGCTTAGGCACAGCCAGTGGCAGCCGTGGCCCCCCCCAGGCAGGGGCAAGGTGGGGAGAAGTACGAGCCAGTGGGCGTGCGGGGGAGAGGGGAGGTCCCAGCGGCTTGAGCTAAGGGGCTGGTACTGCACCCAGCAAGGCTGCCTACGTCTGAAGGGGCGGCTGCCACGGGAGAGAGCTTGTGGATGAGGAGTCGGGGCGGCAGCCGGAGAATCGTCCCAGGAGGGTCTCGGCCTCCGGGCCACTGGGAGGCGGGGAAGAGGAGGCAGCAGAGCTGGGCCCCATGTCACCGGACAGAAGAGCTGTGGGCCCGGGGCTTGGCACCATTATCCGCCACAGTCAGGGACGCCTCCCTTTGCAGCGGGCAGCAAATGGGGGGTGGGGGGTGTGCAGTCCCTCTCGGGCACAGGACCGCCACCCCACGCTCCAGCCTGAGCTCGGAGCACACCCCCTCAGAACCTGACCTTGAACTGAAGAGTGCGTCAGCCGCCTGAGGACCCTCTGGGCTTCCCGCTCTGTCCCACCCTGCACCTCCGAGACAGACCCACCCACCCAGTCACAATGGCCTCACCAGCGGGGAGCACAGCCTGTCCAGTCCACAAGCAACTCTGAGTCACAGTCAGTCTGCAAATGGGACCTTAATTAATGAATTTGGTGATAGAGACTCTGTTTTCATGGGACATTAGCCCAAATTCAAGACAATCAGCGGGAACGCAATCTCCAGCTTTGCCGCCGCCCTCTCCTGGGGCGATAGCATCATTTTCGTCGGGGCCGCAGGTGCCCTTGTTCCCTTGTTCCGGGGTGGCGGCCCGCGGCCCCTCCAGGCTCAGCACACTCCCGGCACTGGGCGGCCATCTGTGGAGGGCGCACTCCCACGTTGCCATCGGCACCTCTCCGGGCCTCAGAGTGCACCGCGGGCGGCCGTGGGCTCCTCTCCGCTTCTGTTGGTCTGGGGGTGTCTAGAGGACACTCCCACCTGTCCAGAAGGCTAGGATGGAGCCTTTCTGTGGTGGTCCCATCCTTGTGACCACGCATCCTGAAAGCGGGTGTGGGACACTCGGGCCTGGGGGAGAACATCAAAATTTGGGAGCCACACCAGGCCCTTCCCACCTGGTCCTTGTGCTGTGAAAAGCGGTCATGCGTGTGGTTAGGTGTGGGACCACTCCAGGCTGCTGTGGGGCGGGGGTGGCCCCCAGGGGACTGTCCAGACACAGATTGGGGGCCTCAGCAAGGACGGTGTGCAGCAGCTCAGCCGGCTGGACGAAGGGGTTCTGCGTTTGCAGCAGTTTCAGGGAGAGGAGAGGAGCCGCAGGTGCACACGTTGGGGCACCATGCAAGGGAGGCGGCCCTCAGGACTCAGGAGGGCAGCGGCAGCCCTGGCGGGAAGGGGTGACCAGCCGGCTTTCCTCCTTCCCTTCTTGCCCTCGGGAGAGCGGGCCTCTCTGGCTGCCTTACTGGTGGGCGGCTGGAGCCTCCAGGAGAAGGGATGGGTCAGTGTGGTCTCACGGGAACACTGCTGAGGCCACGTGAGTCCCAGGGCCTGCAGGACTGGGAAAACCCAGACGAACCTCACTTCCACCTTGGGTGCCGCAGGGGTGAGGCATACAAAGTGAAAACAGAGTGTTAGCGGCTCAGCCCGTGTTCTCAGAAACACACCAGCCCGGAACCTCCCGCTGCAGAAGGCACCGCAGGCCCGTGGCCAGAAGGAGGCACGGGGACCCCGCCGCTGGGCCACCATCCAGGCCGGGCCGCGGGCGTGAGCCGCACCTCCGCAGCAGGCCGCGTCCCCGCCAGACGCGGGCCCACAACCTCCTCAGGACCAAGTGGCCAGTGGCACCCAGGCTCAGCCAGGCCGGCCGCCCGCCCCCGGATCCTGGCCGGTTGTGCGCTTCCCTTGATTCCATTCCCGAAAGGCAGCTTCCCCCATCACCTGCTCCTGCTGCAGCCGGCTGGGGGCCGGGCGGCCACTGCGGGGGACGTGCATGGGGACAGTGGATTCCAGGCCCCCGTCGCACCCCCATTCGGGGCTGGTTCCCGTGCTTCTGGAAATCAGAAATCATTCTTTTTATTCCTCAAGTTTAAGTGCAAAATAAGTGATTATCTCACACACTCACCTTCTCCCTGCCTCATGGAGTGTCCAGCAGGAGCCTGCCCGCTCGCGGTGTGAGCGTCCGTGGGGCAGGGAGGCCCGGACGGGCGTCTTCTGCCCCCTCCTCAGGGCACAGGAAGTGCATTTGGAAACCCGGTCCTTGGAGGGAACAGATTGGACGTGCTCCAAGCTGGGGTCAACGGAAGTCCCTGTCCCAGGCCGCAGGGGGTAGGGAGGGTCTGTGGGTCTCGCCGGTCCTCACCCCGTCAGTTACAAGCCCGCCCCCCAGACCCTGACCTGTTTCAGGCTGTGGAAACCGACGTGGGTCCAGGGAGCAGGAGGGGCAGGCGCTGGGCTTGGGCCGCCTGGTCTCGGCTCAGGTCACCATCTCAAGGTCCGTGTGACTTCGCACTCAGCAGGGGGTCTACGGGAGGTTCTCTCCCTCTGCCCCTCCCCCCCACACTCTCTCGCTCTAAAACAAATTTTAAAAATCTTTTTAATAAAAATGAATCAAAGCAGCGTGTCACTTACACACACGGGACGCGTCAGACACGGGGCTACGGAGATTCCTCGAAGATCGGGTTCCAGTCTCTCATCACAGCTTTGCTTTCATTTTACACATTTGCCCGACTCCTCGATCCCTCCAGAACCCGGGAGGAGACGGCAGCCCGAAGCACGTGCGGCCCACGCTGGCTTTCCGCCGCGCCCGCGGAGCCCCCGTGCACCCGGCTGAGTGACCACCGCGTCCCCCAGCACACGGGGCAGGGCTCTGGGACTGTGGGAGCGTTTAGGAGAGTAAGTCCTTGACAGATGTAGGGACGGTCCACTGCACATATGCCACAGGGGACAGGAACGAGGGAGAAGGCCCTTGGGCCAGGCTCCTTCACCCACACCTGTCCTCTGCCCTCTGCAGGGACCCAGGTCGGCCTGCCATGGAGAGCGGCTCGCGAGACGCTGGGGAATCAGAAACAAGGAAGCTTCGAAAGTCTGGGAGACAGGGAGAGAGCCAGCAGACTGCCGGACCCCAGCCAGGCCAAGACCACCGTGGTGTGCGGGCGTCCCACACTCGGGGCTCTCCAGCTCTCTCCAAGACACTCCAGGGTGTTTCCTTCCAGAAGACCCACCACAGCCCCCCCACGCCCTGCATCCCTTTAACCATCCCCACTGATCAAGGCTTGTGCGTGTGGTCCCGGGAGCAGAAGCTCAGGACAGAAGTGTAGATCGAGTCTGCGGACCCCGTGAGGGCCAGGGGCATGAATGACCCTGGGTGTCATGGTTCCTAGACACAGCAAGAGCTCTCCCCGGGGGCCACCTGGGGTCCCCTGGAGCCTGGTGCCCGTGTACAGGGGGCTCTGATGACCAGGAGACTGCCCCATGCACCAGGGTGGAAAACTTGCCAGAGCCGGGGCCTGGACCCCCAAGAACCCCAGGGCTGTGAACCCCCGCCGGGACCCCGTCAGGACTGGAGAGCTTCTGTGCCCGACCGAGGAGCGTTTCTCCCCAGCAGCCAGAGGCTCACGGCTCCTGCAAACCAGCTTCTCAGCCCCGCTGGCAGTGCCACTGGGGTCTCAGCCCAGTGGGACCTGGGCCGGTGAAAGGGGCAGCCTTGGGGAAGACGGGGGCAGCGTCCAGTAAGGAGTAGCAATGACCCTCCAGGCATCTCGCACTGCCCTGCCCCCTCCACCTGCTCCTGGTCTGCAAGGCCCTCTGTTCCCAGGACCTCTCACAGCTTCGAAACTGAAAACCCAGCTGAGATCCCAGGGGCCCAGGGCTCAGGCATGACCTGTGACCCAAGAGGCAGACCAGGCCCTCTAGGAGAACGGCAAGACTGTGCCCTCTTTATGGACAGAAACACGAGGAACTTGTAGGACGGGCTGGGCGGTCAGGCTGCCCGATGCTGTGCGGTGGCTTCACAGCATGGGTTGGAGCCGCTGCGCGTGGCCGTCAGTGGCGGACGGACACGGGACTCTGGCTGACGGGAAGGGCGCGGAAGTCTGGGGAGCGGACTGTGTAGTGGCTGGACTGACCGTGCCCCTGTCAGCCTGTTTCCGTCCAGAGGTCAGAGAACATCCCCTCCCAGGCCTTGAGAAGGGTGCGGTTGAAGAGAGAGCCTGCGTTCCCAGACACACGTCGTGGCTGCTCTGTGGGCCGTGAATGGCAGTGGTGGGCATGGCCGGTGCTGCTGGAGCGTGGCCCCAGGCCCCGGGGGAAGGTGTCCCAGACGGCAGGAGCCAACGGCCAGGTCCTGACCTCCAGAGACGGGGTGTGGGACTCCCCACAGACACATCTTGGGAGTCGTGACGTGCCCAGCACGCCAGAAGAGCCAACCCAAATCTTACTCCGTCTGTATAATGAAGGGGACAAAACCACGAAACCTGGAAACGGATAAAAACAGTGTGAAACAGCTGCTGAGTCTGATCGAGGAGATTCGACGTGAGCGACGGCTCCTCACCGTCTGTGCCTGCTGAGAGGCCCCGGGCCGCTGGCGTGGGCAGGACGCTGGGTCCCGGGTAGACACGGCCGCACTCCCAGAGCCGAGTACCATGTCCTTCCGAACCTTCCCAACAGGACTGTCCAGGGGCCCCTGACCGGCATGCCCGCACACCGTGGGGAGACACAGCCGGGCCTCCTGCGGACTTCTGCGCAGCAGCTCAGGACAGACACTAATGCCTGCAAGCCCAGGGGCCATGGTGGCCCACAGCCCACAGTCAGGACAGGACGCCATAGGGACAGGTGCATGCAGTCTGGGCTCAAAGCCTTGGGAGGTTCGGGGCCGGTGACCACAAATCAACACCCACCGACCTCCCGGGAGCCTGTGTGCAGGGGACAGCCGGACCGTGTGGGACACCAGGGGGTCAGCACACACTCAGAAGGCCTCCGGCCATCATCGCATCTGCAGGGCACAGCCCCTGACGTGCGGGCCGCTTCAGTGAGCCGGCTGGCTGGTCTTGATCATAGGAGGGCAAGTGGTCAGCCCTCCACACGACGGGGCAGGGAGGAGAATGTCTGGGTCCAGAAGGACCTCGGGGCTCTTCAGACCCTCCCTCCTGCGGCGAGAGAAGAGCTACAGTCGTACGCTCGGGGGAGACAGGATTTTACTTGGAGACAAGGTCGTTAAAGAGGTCATCAGCTTAAAAAGAGGCCACTAGTGTGGCCCCCAAACCCCTCCGACCGGCCTCAGGACACAGACGCACAGGGAGGAGGCGGCCGTGCGCAGGCCAAGGAGAAACCCGCCTGCCCACGTGGGGTCTCGGACTTCCCGCCTGCGGGATGTAAGAAAATAAATGTCCGCTGCTGCGAGTCACTGGGTCTGCAGCACTTGGCTCTGGCGGCCCGGAGAAGCTGGCGGGGGGAGCCGGCGCCCCCCACGCCTGCCGTGAGCCCCCATACCCGCCGCACCTCCCCACTCCCGCCAAAGTCCCACGTGCCCGCTGCACCCCAAGCGACCCCGTGTCCCCACAGGCCCAACGTGCGGGGCAGACAGCCCCGTACGAACCCCCAGCCGAAGCACGGGGCCACTGACGTGGCGCATGAAGCAGCGAGGCATTTCGGGAACTGAGATTCCCTTTCACGGGGGGCCCCGCGGGCCTTCTGCAGGCTCAGCCCCTGGGACTTTGCAGGTGCCCCCCGGGGACGTTCTGTTTGCACACACGCCCGCTGACGCGTCTGCGTGGAGCACCGAGCCCCAGACACGGCGGGCGAGGCAGTGCGTTCGCAACGCTGACCGGCTTTTTGTGCGAACTCGGACGGCTGCACGGTCCGTTCGGGCCTTGACAGTGGCCGCGAGACCCCGTTCCGCACGCTTCGTGAAGCCGGTGCTCTGGCCTCGTCCGTGGCACCGTGACGGGACCCCTGGGGCCGCTCCCGCACAGAGGGACCCCGGGCGCCCGTTTCCTTCGTGAAGGGGACCATGCGAGAAGGCCCCGCACCGTCACCGTTCGCGACTCCTCGCGTCGCCGAGACGGGGACAGTGTCAACCTCGCTTCCTGACGGCCTGACGCGTCCTGCCTCCTCGGACCTCTCTGCGGGTGCAGGGTGGGGGCAGCACCCCCAAGGTCCACCACACCCTCCCGAGTCCATCTTTGCTGAATCCTCGTAAATGAAACAGGAGGGAGTCAGGGAGAAGCGCCCACGACCAACCGCCTTTGTTGGTGGCACAAGCCGGCAACAACGGTCTGTTCCCCGGGTGCCACGCGCAGGCCATGCCCTCCGCTCCCTTTCCTGCCCAGTGTCCTTCCGGGAGACTAGAGCAGGGGGCTACACCGGCAGCTCCCAGGCACAGAGTAATCCAGACGATTCCTGGACGCTTGCTATGCGGATGTGGGCAAGATGGCACACGGACCCCGAGTCCGTGCGTAAGGTCAGAGCCGTCTGAATGACAGAGAAAGCGTGTGGTCGCGCGTCTCCCAGCCCATCTTGCTGGGGACGGTCCTGTGAATGGCTCTGTCCTCTCCAGGGACAGCTTCTCAGCAAACACACAGAGTGAGGGTCCTCCTGGGGGGCCAGGCACACACCCACGACTCCCGGCTTCTCAGTTACTAAAACCAAGCCCCGTGGGCCCGGCAAGCCTCTGCTTCTCGCACCAAGATTCTGGGAAGATGTCAGACGGTGAGGCCAAGGACCTGAGCAAGGGGCTGGGGTGTCCAGTCACGGTAGCAGGAGGTGACCCTGACCCGTGGACAGGAGACGAGCTGACTGGGCGGCCCTTCGGTCAGGGCCAGCGGCTCTCGTCTGGGGCTCCTCACCGTGTGGCCCAGAGCGAAGCTGGGGTCGGCAGTCAGAGAATGCAGGGTGGGAAATCTCGGAGGGAGAGAAACAAAGGGTTCTACTCGGGAGAAGGGACCCTGGAGAGGAAGCCCCTGCGGGAACGGCTCCCAGTTCACGGAAGAGCGGTAGCGCTAGCTTTGCGTGGCTCTCTGCAGGGACAAAAGGGCTTTCCTTCCTCGGAGGCTGGTCCCCGGGGTGGGATGCCTTCCAGAGCCTTTGGGGGTCCCCCGCCCGGGCTGTGCTCCCCCGGACTTCCAGGCCGAGTGCAGGAGCTACACGTGGGACCCGTCCAGGGGGCGGGGGGCTCTCATCAGTAAAGCAGCCCCCCTTCCTCCCTTCACCCCACACTGACAGCTCATCAGCTCCGCAAAGGACAGATGGCCCCGGGTCATCCTGCGAAAGTCAAATTGTCCTTTGACCTTGCCCACATGACCTCCCCATTACTCTTTTGTGTCGGAGAGAAATAGCGCATAAATCGCCCTCCCCTCCCGCCTGCTGTTTCGCTGTGTTTCTCTCCGTTTCTAGCTGTGGGGGAAGTTCCTACACGGCTCGGGTTGTGACAAATGTCCGGCAGTAAATGCTCACCGAGCCCTGTGTCCTCGGGGTGATGGCCGCCCCCTCCGTGCGGACTGCTCCTCTTCGGTTACTCCAGACACGGACGCCGTTTGGAAACCACAAAGGAGCTGAAGAAAAAATAAAAATCCCACATGGTGCCCACCGTCCGAGCGTGCGCGACCCCAGTGGACCTTTCCAGGTTGTTTTCTCTACACGACTTTGCAGTCTCCGCCCGAGGGACGCGGACGAGGCTTTTCCAGAAAACGACTGCAAGAAACCAGCGGCGAGGTTGCTTCTCCCAGGTACCGCCCTCAAGGTGCCGGTCGGAGGAGAGCTTTCGGGAGTCCGGGTGCCGCGGGTGGAGCATTTCACGCAGGTGGCGGTCAGTGCCGACCTCACCCCTGTGCTCCCGGCTGGGCACCCGGCCAAGCACCGCGGGGTCTCCTTCCGAGGGCTGTGCCGAGTGCTCTCGGGGCCGGGAGCCGGCCCGGCTGTGGGGCTGCGGGGGACACAGGGGTCACAGTGGGGAGGCCGCCCGGGCCAGCGGCAGAGGAAACAGGCTCCTCGGCCAACATTTAGCCTTCAGAGAACAGCTTTAAACACAGCGACCAGCAATCACGTCCAGGGCCCGGCCAGCAGTGGCACCATCTCCCCAGCCTGGCCCCTCAGCGCACAGCAGCCTGACCCTCTGGGCTCACTAGGGCTCTCCAGCCTGCGGGAGCAAGAGCTCTGTCCTAACACCCACCGCGGCCCTCTTGCCCGGGGCCTGAGGAGGCACCCCTCTCCCTGCACCCTTCTGAGTGCGTGTCTGGGTGCCTTGCCCGACAGGAGGCGCCTCCCAGCATGTGCCCTCCGTCCCCCTCTGTCCCCCACCATCCGTGTGGAGCACACGCTCCTGGCCGCTCAGGTGTTCTGGAACCAGGCGGATGCAGGAAGCCAGGGGCCTGGGTCTGGGCCAGGAGTGGAGCAGGAGCCGAATCTGGGCTGCCTCCTCCCGCCGGTCGGGCTCCCGCACGTCACCTGGGAGGCACACCCCGGGAGGGAGAGAGAAGACACTGAGAGGCGATGGAGGGACAGAGGGAGAAGAGCCGTCACGGACCCTGTGGCGGGAACATGGGAGTGGGCAGCGCCTGAGCAGGAGCCCCAGAGGCCAGGAGAGGTGGACCAATGCCCTCAGCCTGGGAGATGTCCCCTTCCCCTCATGTCCAGGCGGCACAGGCAGGGAGGGCCCTTGACGGTAAGTTGGAGGGAGGGTCCTGTCTTTGTGCGGAAGGACCAGCCTGCCGTCCTGAGCCTAGGGCTTCCTGGAGGCCTGGGCCAACCCCCAGCACCCCTGGCCCCTTTCCAGATGAAATCATGTGTCAAACTGACAAGACCTCGGGGCTGCAGCCCCAGAGACTCAGCCCCTGCAGGGAACCTGGGATTTGCAAGGGGCAGCCGTCCCCTGGCCATGGTGGGTCTGAGGGCGCAGAGAGCTCACCAGCAGCTGCCTCTTGGCGTAACCCCGTGTGTAAAGGAGTTTACCCCGGAGAGGGCTGATCGGGGTCTGCCACTCATATCTGCGTGCTCCTGGGCAGGGGCCAGCCAAGCCTGGCCCAGAGGTGCCGGTCTCCCTGAGAAGTGATCCCAGGGACAGGTAGGGCAGGCGAGCCTGTGCAGAGCCCCATGGCCGCCCCCAGGGGCAAGGTGGGTTTTGATGCCGGGACGGAGAAGCCCGATGAGCTGTGAGGCCCAGCCACCGGGAGGAAGCAGGGAAGAGCCCGCTCCCACAGGGCTCGGTCAGGGGTCACCACCCGTGGGAGCTGACCTCCCCTGGGCGCCTGCGACTCATTTTTCAGGCTGCTGACTGGCTGCCCTCGGGCGTCCATTCTGCTCGGCAATGGTTGGCCTGACGGAGTTGCCTCCCGAGGGGTGCGCTCTTACTGTGATGCAGCCACCCCCTGGCCTGCGGGGGGACCCCGGGCTGAGGGCCGCCTGACCTCTGAGCTCCCCAGGCCCACAGTGCCTCTATGGGGACCCACAGCCGCTGCCTGCACCCCTGCCAGCTCCCCCACTCCCCGGGGAGACGGAGCCAGCCTGTGACTGCTGGTGCTCCGTGCACAAGGACAGGCGGTAGGAGGGCATTCTCACTTCAGACCGGCTGCTGGCTGTCCCCGGGTGGGGACCCTGGTGCCCGGGGGCAGGGCCGTCACTGAATGTTCCTGCTGACGAGCTCCCCGCGGAGGGAATGGCCCGGAGGAGCAGGAGGGGAGTGCGGACCCTCCTGACACAGCAGTGGGGCGGCCGTCGCACAGGCTGATTAGGAGCAGATTCAGGACGCTGACCCGTCCGGCGCCACTGAAAGCAGAGGCCAGCGCGGGTCTGGCATCACCCCAATCCCACGGCAAGGTGACCTCATGGGATGGGTCGGCGGCTCAGGGCAAAATCGGCGCCATCCCCTGCACCCGCAGGAGCGCCGAGGGAGCACGGGGCCCCGGGCGGGGTGGGTGCCTGACAGGTCCGGTCCGGAAGCGCTGGCTTTCAGTCCACCTGCCCCGTGGCCTGGGAACAGAGGGGACCCTGGTTCCCTCTCAGCACAGCCCGAAAAATCCCTCCAACCTGAGCGCGGGACCCCACTCTCCCCTCCCCCAGCCGAAGAGCAGGGTGCTGCAGGCTTCCGGTCACCCCTGCGGGCGTTGGTGGGGACGCCTGTGAGTTGCTACGATGGGGCTGGGAGCCGCTAACGTGCTGAGTCCTGCCCGTGGAGGGCCTCGGAGCTGAAGGCCAGGGGCCCCATCGGGTCGGGTGCACACGCGGGACGGACGCACCCTCGCTTTGGGGCTGCTTTTCAATTAGCGGACGTAGGTACAGTGATGTAGGCCCACATACATCCATCTTGTTTAAGTCTCAAATGTCCTGAAACTGCAACATTTTATTATTATTTTTTTTACCTGAAATCCGGTTGACACTATCTTACGTTCGTCCTGGACGTCTCTGTTACAGCGAGCCCCATGCGGGGTCCACCCCGTCCTGTCACCGCATACGACAGACGCATTCCGTGGGCCTCCCTCCGGGAGCTGCCAGGTGGTTCTCCGTGCTTAGGGTCCGAGTCTGCTGTTTGTGTGTTTGCTCGTCTCAGTCTCCACATACGAGTGCGACCACACTGTGTCGGTCCCTCTCAGGCTCGTCTCACTCCGCATAACCCCCTCCAGCTCCTCCCATATCGCTGCAAACGGCGAGACGCCCCCCTTTCTGACGGCTGCGTCATGTTCCGTCGTGCTTCCGGCCCGCGCCTTCTCCACCCGCCGTCCTCGATGGACAGCCAGGCGGCTGCCGTACTGCGCCGGGTGTTGAAACACCGCTGTGATGCCAGGGCGCGTGTATCTTCTCAAGTGAGCGTCTTTATATTTTGGCGGTAAATACCCAGTCGTATGATTGCTGGGCCCTGGGGCGGCTCTATTTGTAACTTCCTGAGGGACCGGCACACCGTTTCCCACAGCGGCCGCACCCGCCGGCGCTCCCAGCAACCGTGTAGGACGCCTGCCCTTTCTCCGCAGCCTCACAGCACCCGTTACTGTCTTTGTGGCACGAGCCGTCGGACAGGGGTGAGGCGGTGTCGCTGTGGGTCTGAGCTGCATCTCCCAGCGTGGAGCGACACCGAGCCTCTTTTCATGGGTCTGCTGTCCGTCTGGGGGTCTTTGGAAGAACGTCTGTTCAGACCCTCTGCTGATAGTTTAACTGGATTATTATCTTCTGTCTACAGGTTCTTTACGTATTTTGGATATTAACCCCGTATCATGTATATGATTTGCAAATACCTTCTCCCCTTCAGCAGGCCGCCTGGCCGCTTTGCTGACGGTTTCCTCCGCTGTACGAAAGCTCTTCTCTCTTGGTGTCGGTCATTTCTGCTGTAGCTTCCCCGGGACAGATGCATCTCCGTAAAGGCCCAGGTGGCGGCGAGGTCTGCTCAGGGAAGCTCCGTTCAGCCCAGGAGTATCAGGGCCACCTGGGGGAGAAAGCAGTGGGTCTTCGTAGGTCGAGGTAGCTTCACAGGAAGAATAAAACCAAGTCATCCTCCCAGGTACCCGGAACAACGTCCCGGGCAGGGCTGGGCAGCTCCAAGGCAACTCTCAGAGACCTCCCGAGTCCATAGGACCTCTCCCCATAGGCTGTCCTCCTAGACCCTTCCCCTTCTCGGGGCCCTGGGTGCTGCTGTCCCTAATCCCACCCCTCCCCCGCACAGTGGCAGCCACAACCTAAGGATGAAGGTGTCCAGCCGGCAGGGAGAGCCTGACCTGGGCTATAAGCCAGTGAGCCCACCCAGTTGGTGACCTCCTTGTCATTTGGGCATCGCTGGAGTCCTGGGCTACTCAGCATCTCTCCATCCCTCTGCCCGCGGGGCCCTTGTCCCCAGAGGCCTTTCCCACCCTGTCCCTGCTGGTCTATGCATGAGGATGGAGAGCCTCTCTTTGCTGGAAATGTCGCGTGGAAGCCAGATGGCTGCTGTTTTACGTTCTGCTGTGAGGACCACGATCAGACTCCAGCGTGGGGACAGACGGTGAGAAGAAACGCAGAAGGTCCAGCGCTGCTGTCTTTTCTTTTCTTTTCTTTTTTTCCCCATCTCTGAGTGAAAAACGTTGCTACCCAATAATCTGTTTTCACAAAGATTCCATTTCACATAAGGCCATCGTCAGGGGTCTTATTCTCATCCGCCTTCCGCCTCCCTCCCTGGCCTGAGCCCCGTCCTTGTCCGGCTGTGGCCTCTGCCACCCAGCGCAGATGCACATGTCCCCCCGCACTTGACCTCGGAACTGTGCCCTCCTCCGTGTCCAGGCAGGGAGTAAAGCGATGACTCTGCTTCCCGGTCTTCCCTGGTCCAGAGCAAGTTCGTGGTCCCTGCGATGTTCCTAATTCAAACTTTACTATGTAATTACCGCGTGAAACATATGATTTTTCTCTTTATTTTTCCTCTCTCAGTTAACGGTAAGTTTTATTGCATAAATAAATCACACACGCCGTAATTCATGCCTCGCGGCCTACACACCAATTAAACCTGAACTTGACACAGTGCGGGCAGGAGTGCCGGCGATCTGCAAAGTGGAGCAGCCGTTCATTTGCTCTGCAGTAATAGCGCCATTTAGTGACATGGTGGCTGTGAGTCCCCGGGCGGCAGGGCTCACGTGCCCATGATTTATGCGCTCCGTGACAAGGGTGCCAGCAGCGCACGGCCTCCCACCCAGGCTCTGGGCGCACCAAGCACCCGGCCACGCGCGGGAGCGTACCTGGAGGAGGGGCCCCGCGGGAGTCTGTCCCCAGGGCAGCAATCAGCCGCCTCCCACGGGCCGCAGGCAGCTGGGTCACTGGGGCGAAAAGTGCACACGTGTCGGTCTGCGTCCCTGAGCTCAGCCTCTAGCACCGAGGAGTCCTGAGGGACGGACCCCGCTGCAGGCCCACAGCCCGCGGGCACAGCCCGCAGACTCCCGTGGGCGTCTCCACGCGAGGGGTGTGCAGCTGGCCGTCTGTCCCTGCGGCGGCCTTGGGCACGTTCCTCCATGAGTGAAAGGGCAGCGGAGGATGTGTGGGAGGAAACCGGGCTGGGCCGGCCGGGGGCTGGCGAGCGGCATCGGGGCTCAGGCCCCGCTCAGGCGCGAGGGGGGCTGCGGAGCTCTGGGGGTCGCGCGGCCACACGTTTCCTGAAGGAGAGATTTCCAGGCGCGAACAGGTGCGTCCGGCTCGGTGGTTTTCGGGCAGGGCGGTGGCGGGCAAGGCCGGAGCGTGACTGCCCCCGGGGAAGGCCGCGTGCGGAAGGTTCTGGCTCCGTGTGCAGCCCAGCCAGAGGCCAGAGGGCTGGACGGGGGCTGTGCGGGGGTCGGGGGGGTGCGAGGCGGCGGGAGCACCAGGCCTCGCCCCCAGCACCCCGCAGGGCCCACGTGGGACCACCTCCCCCTGCTGCTCCCGAGAGTGGAGATATGGAATCCAATACCAGCTAATAACTCAGCTTTAAGTTTCTGATGAAATGTGCACCAGCTGCTTTCTTAACCAGACTCTGAACCTGTGCGAGCTACTCACGCCCAAGCCCCTGTTTAAGAGGGTTTGGTACTAGTCTGCGAACCAGAGTCGTGTCTACTGCACATTGAAGACACGTCCTTCAGGGACGAGAATGTGCGACGCAAGTGGGCCTCCTCAGCCCGTGCAGACGCCCCAGGAAGCCGCCTTCACGTGACACCTGTCCACATAGCCGCGCTCTGCCAGGCGGCACGTGCACGTGGCCAGCACGTTCTGCGAACGCACCCGAGCCCGAGCCCCAGTGCTGCAGGGCTGGTAGGAGCGCGTTTGAGGAGAGTCCAGCCCCCCTGCCGTTCCTCTGTAGGGAAGAAGCCCGATTCCCGTGACTTGCCTCGTCATCCGTGGGAGAACACGCGTCCCCCCACCCCGACTCGGGCTCCGCCACGTGACCTGCCTCAGCAATGGGACGTGGGCAGAGGCCCCGAGAGCCACTTGAGACGGAAGGTGGGAGGACCCCGCGAGCTTCCTCCCTGCCCCCATTCCTGCCGTCCACCATGAGGAAGGCTTGTGCCACGGGGGCTGCTCCCTCCTCGTGGCCAGGATGCAGAGGGACACAGAGCAGAGCAGGAACCAGCCCGCAGGCGAGGGGGAGAGGTGGGGGGACATAGCTCTTCGACCTCTGGGGGTGTCCGCAGAGGAGCTGGCGGTTCCCCCAGCAGGCGGAGGTCGGCCTCACTGGGTCGAAGGCCTCGGGCAGCAGCTCATTGCGCGGGCGCCCTCCGCACCTCGGCCTGCGGGGTCGGCCTTTCCACGGTGCTGAGGCGCACCTGGGCGTGAAGTTGGGGGATGGCCCCCTTGGGCACAGGGTTGGAAGACAAGGCCCAGCACAGACCCTTGGCCACTCCTTATCTCTGGAGGTGTCTGGATGCCACGTGACAGCATCGACATGTGTGTGCATGTGGGCACACGTGTGGGTGTGTGCGAGTGTGCAGCACATCTGTGTGTGCGTGTGTGTGCGTGTGCAGCTCTAGGGCTCACAGCCTTGGTGTGGGTGGTTGAGCCTGAGTTTTGGAGACAGCTCAATCCCGAAGAGTTTAAGTGTGCCAGTGGCCCCTGCCATGAGCCCCCAGGCGGAGGGGGATGGATCCCTGCTCGGAGCAGACCAGCAGCGAACGCCGCGAGGAAGGCCGCCTGCCCCGCCAGGCTGAGGAGGAAATACGGGGCCTGCCACGGGTGCGCCGGGCAAGGAAGCACAGAGGCCCGTGGACAGGCCCGGGGCAGAACCCGTGTCACCCACAAGAAACCCATGGGGCAGGAGTGGACATACAGGATGTGAGGGCCCCTCGGGGCAGGCTGCTAAGTGGAAGGAGAAGCCACGAGAAGGACGCACACGTACGTGTCCAGGACAACACCCGGCAGACGGAGGACGAGCGGTTTATGGGGGCAGCTGTGGGGAGGGGCGGGCGGGGGAGCATGGAGGATGCGGGGTCAGTGGGCAGCTTCCGTAGGCTGCATGTCCACACTCAGGGAAGGAACAACACCAAGAGTGAGCCGTGTAGACTGAACCACAAGCGGAGACAGGGACAGCCCAGCAGGACGCCACGTCGGCAAGACGGTGAGGCAGATGCAGGGGCTCCCATTCCCGTTTCCCGTGAACCTGAACCTGAGTTTAAAGACATAAAGTCTGTTAATTTAAAAAAATAAGAAGAAAGGAAGAATATGGTGAAACCCCTTGTCTCGTGCTTCCTGTGACGAAGCTGCCTTAAACTTATTTTTTGTTCTTTCTCAGGATTTTTTTTGTTTTGTTAATACAAGTAAGAAGCATATCTCTGGCACAGGAAGGAAAGGAACACGGGACTGGGGCAGTGAGCGTTCCGGACGCCCCCGACCGGGCGAGGCCTGCTGCGAGCAGCCACACTTCCCGACAGGCCCCAGCGGGGCGACCCGGGGCCGCAGGCAGGCTGTGAAGAGTTAGGTGCTGGGGGGTGGGGCCCCAAGAAGTCCCCAGAGGACCCACGCCAGGTGCAAGGAGGGGCGGCCGCAGGCCCAGACAGGCCGGCCTCCCGCCACACATTCCTGCCCCGAGTGGAGAGGCAGGGAGGGGAAATGTGAGGCTTTTCCAAGATCCGGCCAGTCTGGCAGGTCAATGACTATTCCAGGCCAACTCGGCCCAGTTCTCCTGCTCTTGGCGGGGGGGCGGGCTTCAGAAGGGGCGAGGGGGTGCCTGTCCTGCCCCAGGTCACCAGAGCCTCTGGGATGTGCCAGATGGCCGCAGAGTGCTGCTGCCACTTGTGGGTCCCCGCAGCGTGTGCCCGCGGGGTGGAGCGCCCACTCCGGCCGGCGGACGGGAGTCATCTGGCAGCCACTGGCTCACGTCCTGCGGCAGGAGCACGGCAGCGGGGACTGCTTCCAAATACCACAGTGGCAGAGGGTCCAAGTGACAGGCAGAGGTGAGGAAAGGATGCCTCACCGACACCTCGCGGCCTTCCAGCCGTCACTGGCCACTCAGCAGAGGCCGAGGGTGAGTCCATAGCGGTGCAGACAGACAGAGCCTCCCTGAGCCGCTCAGAGCTGCTGGAGAAGAGCACGTCATACCTTCCATGAAGCTCCAGAAAGTTCCAGGAGACCCAAGGCACTGAAAGTCCCGGCCACTGAAGCTGTGGCATTGTGTATGTATGTGCTCACGCGTGCATGGCTCACATGTTGTACCCACATGTACGTGCGTCTGTGCCGCGGGTGTGCCGGTGTGCATGGTCACCGTGTGCTTGTGCTCGCACACGTGTGTGCGTGTGTGCACTCTGTGTGCGTGGCTGCGGGTGGGGCGGCTCTCCAAGGAACCGTGCGGTGAGTCTCTGTAAATACATGACCATCCCACGATGTGGACAGTCGTGGCCCATCCGTTCCTTGTGTGAATGCTGTGATGTCCTGGCACTCTTGTCTGGCTACCCCAGGGCCTTTGTAAAGACGGGGCCCGGCACACGTGGCACGTGCGTGGGCTCCACGTATCACACGAGCACTCGCAGCCCCACCCAGACCAGGGAGCCCGCCCCTGGGGTCACGTCACCAGTGAGGTCAGGACCGGGTCCATAGTGTCCCCCGCACACACCTGGCTCTCCCCAGCCACGTACACAGGGAGGACAGCCGCCCGTGGACAGATGCCCCAAACGTGTCTGCAGGCACAGGAGGAGCTGTGTCCGGCTCACCTGGCTCTGTGCCTGGGCCACGTGGCTGGCGTAGCTGCTGGGCCGAGTGTGGCTTTGTCTAGTTCAGGCACTAACATGTGGCCACTGCGAGGGGGGAGGGGAGGTGACAGCAGGAAGGGGACTGGCAGGGAGAGGAGAAAAGGGACGAGACGAGGAGGGAAAGACCATTGCACCTGAATCTCGGCCCCCCCCCTTCCGCTGTGGCCACTCTGGCCCGGGTGTGGTGCGTTCCTGGGGCTGACCACCGTGTCTTCTTTCCCTCGAGTCACTCGGTGCCGGGCCCCCTGCAGGGACAGGCACAGGAGGAGGCTAGAGGCCAGGCCGCTCTGGGACACAGCTTGGGAAGCAAGGGGCGGCAGCCACGGTGTCGGGGAGGAGCCGTGGCCGGTGGGGGAAGGGCGCCGGCACCACGGGCTGCTGCGCCAACAGCTGACAGCCGGCCTGAGAGCCGGACCTCCTCCCTGCAGGCAAGCAGGGCCCAGGGCCGATTCAGAAACTACCAGAACAGTGGACCAAACAACGGCAGCCCCCACCCCGGCCACCCACCACGTCTACAGAGCCAGGGCCTCCAGGGCCCCAGGCTGCCGGCTCCAGACCGACCCCCGGGCACGGATGTGGGCCTGCTGGCCGGGGAGGATGCCGGACACAGAAAGTTGTAGCATGTCCGGAGTCCACACTTCACATCGTCGCTGGCCTTTGTCCACGGCCACAAAGTGTCAGCTTTTAAATGGGCCCAAGAAGGAAAAGGCTGCTCAGCTGGTGACAGGCAGAGTACACACCCACACACGAACACGTGTGCACCCGCACATGCACGGCTGTATGCACCCACACCCACAGGCTCACACACACAGTGCACAAACACACTCCCACACTCCCACGGTTGGCAGCGCCGTAACAGGGCTGGAGATACCGCGGTGGAGGCTTTCTGTGTCCAGACATGGGGATGCAGGTGCTGGTGGACACCTGCCCCCCCGCCCCCCGAGAAAACCGTCCGTGGACAGTAACTATACGTGCACGTTTCTTCGCAAGCAAGCTTTCTGTAGACCCGTCCCTTTGGCTCTTGAGCACCTTCCCCCGGAACTGGCTGGAAGCTTGCCCTTGGGTCCAGCACGGGGAGACACAGGGACAGCCAGACCCCCGCCAACAAGGGTCCGTGACACTGTCCTGAGAGTTGAGGCCTTGCGGATGCACATGTGCAAGTGCGTGTGACTGTGAGAGCATGCATGTGCGTGTGGGAGCGTGAGTGTGTGCACGCGCAGGCGTGTGTCAGGGGGCGGAATTCCCGGCCTCCGGCGTGCACGTGTGACGACGACGAGCTGAGGTGTGTCGTCGCGCGCACATAATTGCGCACGTGCTGACTTGGCTGCGTCCTGCGCTTACACGCTGTCCCAGCCCCGGCCACTCGGAGGGGACGGGACGACACAGAGGTGTGAACGCGGGAGGGTCCCCGGGACCCTGCAGAGTCTGTGCCAAAAGCCCCGGGTCCTGCCACCAGGCTGCATGGGAAGGACACGCGGCTTCGGAGCAGTAAACCCGCAGCAACAGCTGAAACAAAAGAGCCCCCGACCTCACAAACGCCGCGTCCCTGAGCCCCGACGGCTGCACGCAGCATTCCCCCCAGGACGGCCTGACAGCCCCCCGCACACCAGGCCGGTAGACGCCGTCCGCCTGCATCTTCTGGAGCAGAGCCCACGGCAGAGCCCACTGTCGCGCTCCAGCTCCAGGGTGACCCGAAGTGCGGCCTCTGTCCCCCGCACCAGGGCTCTGGTCTGGGCACCAGAAACAGAGCGGCCCTTTCTGCGACAGACCCGGGGATTTGCCCCCGCAAGGCGAGCAGCTCCCGGTCACAGCCCAGGCTGAGCAGACTCCACTCCGTCCTCAGAAAGCTTAGTCCACCAGCAACAGCCGCAAAGAGGAAGCACCCGGCCTCGGGTGAGGGGTGGGAGGCACCTTCCCGCCAGCCCTGCGGCCCTGCCTCGTGGCATGCGTTACCCTGCCGACTCGTTTCTTACCTTGAGTCACAGGAAAACAAACGCATCATCTGAATGATCGCGTCACCTGATCCACAGACGGGAGACAGGGCCTGTGCGCCCAGCCCTGTGCGCGGACAGCACGGGAGCCTCCCGCACTGGGGACAGCCCCTGCAAGTGCCCCACACGGAGCGTCCTGCAGCTGGGACCCTGCGCCACACACCACATCCCACCTCGGTCCAAACTGAATAGAGCAGGGCCTTCGAGAGGACACTGGCGAGCTGGTGTGGGTCACTGAGGCCAGACGGGCGCTCACCTGGGGCCCACGCGGGAACACGGAAACCCCAGGAACACTGGGGGTCTGACAGTCCCTCTTCCTGAAGACTCCCTCCAGGGGCGCCTGGGTGGCTCAGTGGGTTAAAGCCTCTGCCTTCGGCTCAGGTCATGATCCCAGAGTCTTGGGATCGAGCCCCGCATCGGGCTCTCTGCTCAGCGGGGAGCCTGCTTCCTCCTCTCTCTCTGCCTGCCTCTCTGCCTACTTGTGATCTCTGTCTGTCAAATAAATAAATAAAATCTTTAAAAAAAAAAAAAAAGGATTCCCTCCATGTCACCGCTGGTGGCAGAAGACAAAGCGGTTCCTGCCGATGCTGTGTTTGGGGATGGTCTGAGCACCACGCGCGTGTCCATCACTGGGCTCCCAGTGACAGTGGGGACAGCCCCCCCCCCCCCCAAGGAGAAACCCCATTGCCAGAGCAGGAGCACGGCCACGGCGGGGCAGGAAGCTTCCCATGCTCTGAAATCATGACCGGCCCCGAGGCGGATCCGGTGGCTGGTGCTTTCACAGAGGCTTGGTCGAACAGAGGGGTTTTCTGGGTGTGGAAAGTGCCTGATCGGCTCAGATCTGCGGTGACTATGAAGAAGACGGAGGCAGCCCAGTGTTCTGCTGAGGAAGCGGTGTCTGTGGCGTCGGTCTTACCCAAGCCAGAATGCCCTGTAAAGACTGATATTGGCACCGATAAATTATTAAACACTCTACCTGAAAGTAATGATGTACTATATGTCGGCAATTGAATTTAAATAATAAAAGAAAATAAAGATTTATATTGGTTAGGGGCCTGGGTGGCTCAGCTGGTTAAGCGTCTGCCTCCGGCTCAGGTCATGATCCCAGGGTCCTGGGACCGAGACCCGCATCGGGCTCTCTGCTCAGCTGGGGGTCTGCTTCTGCTTCTCCCTCTGCCCCTGACTAGTGCTTTCTCTCTTGATCTCTCCTTCTCTCTCAAATAAATAAATAAAATCTTTTTAGAAAAGACTTATATTAGTTAAAAATACCTTTTCCCCTCTCAGTTACATATGAGGTTATTAGGGTTTATATTTTTATCGTTTTGATCCGTTTTTATGGTAGAATGGCATTTACAATCTAGAAAACTTCTCTTTAAAAGATTGTAACTCACACCTTTTCTGCCCTGAGAAATGATTTTCTCTGTGGCAACACACGCATAATGTACGATTAATAAAATGTATCTTACACAAAACACAGTCAAGGTGTCTTTATAATGTTGTGAAAACCACCGCACTTCCAAAGAGCGACCTCCAGGCATTTCTGCGGTGAGGGGCTCTTCAGTGGCCCCAGAACCCCCACCCCCAGATGCGGGCGCGGTAAACAAGGCCCATGGTGCAGAGCGTGGGCGCTGTCCTGTCTTCCGGCAGGAGTGCCCCCCCGCATCTGGCAGCCCCCCAACGTGGTATTAAGTGAGCACATGACCTGTGGACGGTCCCACTGACTCTGAAGCCAGCCCCAGGGAGCCAGAGACCCGGGCGCATTTGCAGGTAAAGTCCTGTTTTCCTGACCTCCTCTCCCCTTGCAGGAGCCATCACGGGAGGCAGGGTGGGGCTGTTCGGGAGAAGGGAGCAGGTCCGCTGTCTTTCATATGCAGGACGCTGTTTATTTACAAATGAATGCAGAACCCGAAGTGGAAGGCCTGGGCTTCTGAACAAAGCCGGAGCCTCTGACTCAGTCACCTCCTGGAGAACGCAGGACAGACGGACCAAACCCAAGAGGACACCGATGGGAGGTTTCCAGCTCCGTCATTACGCTAAAGGCCACGTCCCCAGACAGAGCGTGTTACCTCCCCCGCACCCACCCAGGCCCGCCAGGCCACCTATGGGCCTCCCCAACCCCCCACGCCCGGGCCCCTCCCGGGGGACTCACGCGCGCACTCATGCGTGCCGGCAGACGTGTCTGGGCGTCTGGGAGCCACGGTGGCGCTGACGGCGCTGACAGCGGGTCAGGCCGTTGGGCTGTTTTCACGGGCCTGCCTCTGACCCATCTGGCAGCTGGTGGCTGCTCCCCACCCAGCGACCCCTCTGCGCCCTCTGGGTGACAACACTCCCCTTCCAGCCTCTCCAAAGGTCAGCCAGATAACCCCATCCCCGAGAGGCCTTATCTTGGCCCTTCCTCCCCTGCTGTCCCCTGAGAAGGGACAGAACACAGAGGGGGCCCTGCAGGAGAGCAGAGATGGTGGGGAAGGGAAGGGCCGCTGGGGTCCTGGGCCTCGCTGCCCTCCTGCCCAAAGAGCCCCGTGTATTGTAAGCCCACGCTCCACACCATTCTCGACTCGTACAGAAGCACCAACCCAAGGTGGCGGCCTCCCTGGGAGTGGCCAACGAGCCAGTAGGCACCCCCAGTCTCTGAAGGGTCGGCCTGTCCCACAGAGGGGGCAGGGAGCACTCCTGCTGGAAGTCCAGCCCGTCCCCAGCCCGGCGTGGCACACGGGGACGTCAGCGTGGAACGGCCCACCCCAGCTGCCCAGCAGGGCCTGGAGCCTGCGCCCCACCTGGTGACCCCAGGGGCAGGCCTGACCCCCAGCTCCTGTGAGGGACCTGAGCCCCCCGGGAGCGCATGGCACCACGCGTGGGCAGCAAGCTGGGGCCTGCTTCCCTTCCCGCAGACAGAAGCGTGTTGTCTTGTGGGGCGGAGATTTGATGCCCAAGATGGAGGTGCCCACAGGGGCCATTCCTGCTGCAGGCTCTGGGACCCCCGACCCAGCTCTGCCCGCCCGAGTGGCTGCAGACGCCTCACTCCAAGCCCGGCCTCCCTGTCTGCTCGGCCCTCTCATGAGAACACTGGTCGCATGGACTGAAGCCACGTGACCTCATCTGAACTCCATCGCACCCGCGGAAACACCGTTCCCAAATAAGGCGGTGCCCGTGGGTTCCAGGTGAGCAGCAATTCGGGGGGACACCATCCAACCCCACTTGGGTGCGACAACCTGTTGGCAGTGTGGACCAGCCCTCAAGCGCTGAGCTTCCAATCCTGGGCCCCCCAAGCACAGCGCCCTACGGGCACACCTCCGTCCTCCTGGGCCGGTCCTGCGCTCTGGCCTCCCCGCAGGTGACACGCTCCCGTCCCACTTGCCCTCAGAGGAGGCCACTGGGGTCTCCAGGGAGGCTCACCTCCGGCACGCACACACACGCACACACAGGCACACACACGTACACACAGGCACACGCATGCACGTGTGCACACACACGCGCACACACACAAGCAGATGCACGCGCACACGGGCTCGACCTCCTGGCGGAGCGCCCGTCGACGCGGCCTCTCTCGTCTGAAGCAGCGATCTGCTCCAAGGACCGCGGACCACGGAGGCGTCACGTGGCGGCTGGCAGGGTTCTGCTGGGGCTCCAGACAGACCCAGCGCTGTGTGTACCGGGCAGAGAGGCAGAGGATACGGAGCGAGGACCCCGGTGCGACAGGGAAAGCAAGGAGATGTCCTGTGGCAACATTAGAGCGTGCGAAGACGATCGTGTCTCACTTAAATAGGAGACGAAACAGGACAGGCCTTTGGAATGGGGACACAACGTTCAAGAACAAAACCGGTATGGCAGGGGAGGGTCGGAGAAGGTCACGGTCGGCGCTGACAGCTGCGAGGTCCCATTTTCTTATCGATCAATAGTACGTTTTTTCCGGCTCAAATGCAACTGCAGAGTTATTGCCGGCCTCTCCCTCACCCTTCCAGCCGCGCGCCGGCACGAGAAAATGACAAACGACTTCCTGGGCCACAGACTCAGACCCCAGGTGAGCCACGATCGTCCTCTGAATCGGTTTCGTTTCAAAATAGGAAGAAGGGGCATCTGGACGAATTCGACACCGGCGAACACCCAAGGCTTTACAAATAAGTCAGCGTCGGAAAAACGGCTTGTGACCACTGCAGTGGCGCTCAGGACCGCCCCCCGCCGCTCGGCTCCCTGACACGGGGCCCTGGGAGCCGCGCCTGGACGAGGCCTCTTCGAGCGGGCGGGACTCCGTGCTCCCTTCGCCAGGAACGATCAGATCACACCTTTCTCGTCTGAGAAATTGTTTTCCGTCACTGCCCCAAGCGCTTGCTCCGAACCGGAGTGGGAGGGCCCAGGTGAGAGGAAAGCCCAGGGTAGACCCGAGACCCTCAGCAGCCGCGCGACAGCCCAGCCGCTTTCAGGGACAGCAGGGGTGCACGTGTCCGCCGGGCCCGCGCACTCCCTTCCTCTGTTCTGCCCAGAGCGGAGCGGCGCTGCCACCGACACCCCCAGCTCCAACCCGGCGCACACGGACAAATGGCCACACGGTTGACACCCAGAAAGTCAGGAGCAGGATGTCGCCGTGCCTTAGAACACGAGCCGCGGGCTCCTGACGGCTGCGGGGCCCCTGAGTCAGGCCTCACCTTCCTGGAGAACCTGCAGCTGCCCCGTTCGAGTTGTTCGCGTCCTACACGAGATCCTCCCCGAAGCCATGTCCCTGTCCCCAGAGTGCTCCTGGACATGAACCCAGAAGACTGGCTTTTTCTGACTTACAGTAAAATAAAATAATATCCCTGGTTTTAAAAAAAACATATGGATTTTCCTTAAATCTTCGGAAGAGGACAGTCAACCTAATACAGAAGCTCTGTCTGTGTTGCAGGGAAGGGACCCCCGAGTGCAGGCTGGCGTCTTCACGCTTCGTGCCAGGCTCCGCAGACCAGCCAGGAGCGAGGCCGCCCTGTGCTCATTACCGATTCTACGTGGGTCCCTGGGCTCGTTCCCATAGAAGTAGCAAATTCACTTGACTCTTGTACCTTAAAATCTCAATCTTATTAGCACAAAGGCCATTGTCCATTTAGAAATGATCGCTATATTTTTAGGGAAAGGGGATTCATTTTTGTAGATTACACTCTACTCGTTCGCTTCTCCTTTCAATGACGAGTTCCAGGGGTGGTTGATCTTCCATCATATTTTTTAAAATCATTCTTTTTTAAAAAAGATTTTATTTATTCACTTGGGGCGGGGGGAGAGAGAGCGAGAGAGCACAGGCAGGGGGAGTGGGAGAGGGAGAAGCAGGCTCCCAACTGAGCAGGGAGCCTGACGCGGGGCTCGAACCCAGGACCCCAGGATCATGACCTGAGCCGAAGACAGACACTTCACCGACTGAGCGCCCGGGTGCCCCTTAAACCACATTTAAATGTATCTGTGGGTGTAATCTGGCAAATAGTTGTCGCCATTCACAAACACTTGGTTTTTGCACTGCAGAATTCAAGGTGGGTTACCAGGGGATTTTCCCCGTTAAAACGGCTTAAATGCATTTGCTGAGGAGACTCTGAGCCCGTGTCTGGGCCCTGGGCATGTGAGATGGCCCTGCAGACATGTGAGTGATCATGAGGCCTGATCGCGCGCTCACGTGGGGTGCCAGGCACACCGCTGCCCCGTATAGAAATGCGAGGACAATCAGAAGCAGGTGTCAGCACTGGGTCAGCCATGACTTTGAACTGGTGGGACACCTGTGACCATAGCCCCAGGTGCCCCTTTCCTGCCCGTGATCATTACATGGGCCAGAAGTGGCATGGTTCAGGTGTGACCTTGGATGTCGACGGCTCCTTCAGGTTTTGAGGGCTGAGCTGGGTCTCGTGGGACAGCCCTGGGGCACTGCCCATGGCTGCTGTGTCCTGCTGCGGCCACTATAGCTGGAAGGCCCTGGTGACGGCAGGATGTGGCCACAGGAGGTCTGGGGGAGGACAGCAAGGGGAGTGCCGAGGGACAGAACACCCCGTCCCCAGGAATGCATGGGGGGTCCCAGAGGACAGAGAGGGTGGGAGCTATATGAAGCCTGACCCGCCAGGGTGGCTGCTGTGCGGACAGATGGCTCTTACCTCACGTGGAGCCCGGGACGTCAGTTGTCCCCTGCCGCCCCGAGGAAAGTAGGCAGAACTCACCCAGGAGTACAGGGGTGGGCCGGGGAGAAGCAGCGAGCCCTGGGAAGGAGGAGGGGTGGGTCCTCTGCCTCCACAGGGAGCAGTGCCCACCACAGGACAAGCTAGGACGAGGTGCCCAGTCCAGGCCCAGGGCCGCTGACTCGCCTCACGGCCAAGGGGAGCCACTGGGAAACCCATAGTCCTTGGTGCCGGGTTTTATGACGAAACGCCCTGGCGGAGTCCGCCATCTTCCTCGACACAGCAGCTAGTTTGACTCACAGCTTAAAGAAAACCTTCAGATAAAAGGAGAAAACTTTAAATCGTGAATTTCTTGTAGCTAAAAATAAGACTGAAAGCTGGAAATCGAAATTAGGAAGGGCATTAAATAAACCAGGGAGTTGGCTGGGCGACTGCCTTCGGCTCAGGTCATGATCCTGGAGTCCTGGGATCGAGTCCCGCATCGGGCTCCCAGCTCCACGGGGAGTCTGCTTCTCCCTCTGACCTTCTCCTCGCTCATGCTCTCTCTCACTGTCTCTCTCTCTCTCTCAAATAAATAAAAAATAAAATATTAAAAAAAAAAAAAACCAGGAAGTAAATCACAATTTCTCCACCATGTAATTTTATTTTAACATAAAACTGGGATTAGGTAAATAATTTTGTTATGGCCGTAATACATCTAATACAGTGTTTTTCTTAACTCTAAAATCTGGGCAGAAACTAACTGTTTTATTTACAAACTAAATGGGTCTGATGAAGACTCATGTAACGTGCCTTACACAAAGAAAGATCCGGAATCTCATGACCCTTCCTTGTGGGAGAGCCGTGGGCTGTGTTTGCAGACTCCGGGTCTGCAGCCGTGGCTCGCACGGGACGCGGGTGGTCAGAGCACTGGCCCGTGATGCGTGGCCAGAGCCCACGGTCTCCCACGTCGGGATCATTTCAACACAATCGTGGAAACACAAAGCCATCTGAACTCCAAACACTAATTCCCACCAGTGAAGTTCTGCCCGTCTTCCCGAAGCAGCCCCGGGAGTCTGAAGAAGGTGCGGGCAAAGAGCTCACAGCTGGGATGGAGAAAGAAAGGACACAAAACCGTAGCTCGTGTGAACGTCTGCCTTTTATCCCGGACGTGACCCTTCCCCACAGAGCGTACACGCGGCGACACATCCCAGGATGCAGATTCTGTCTGGACTTTCGGGGGACCTGCTGTGGGGACAGAAACCTGTGACATCGCCGTCTGGGCGAGGCAGCCAGCGCGTCCCCCAGATGGGCCACCGCGTATCCCTGCTCCGGAAGCCGGCCGCAGTGCCTTTGTCTGGGCAAGGCAGGCGCGGCGGCGGCCTTCCTCATCTCCCTCCCGTTTACGGGGTGTCAGTCCCATGACTCGTCTCCGCTGCTCTCCCCAGACATCACGGTGGGGTCTGACTCCCCAACACCTGCGGACCCGCCTCCTTCCCAGCCTGGGGCCCTGGGACCCGGCGCGTGTGTGGTGCCCACTGCATTTCCTTCCATCTTCCGACAACATTATAGGATCCGAGGATACCGTGTGCTGGCCCTCATTTTTAATGATATAATGAAATCTCATTTTTAATTACCTGAACAAAAAGGTTTCAAGTCCGTCAGACTGTTTCTCAGGCCAGCAGAGGCATTAACTGGCTCCAGAACCAATTACCTACATTTCCTTTTTACTTATTGCAAATGTGACCTTTTGTGAGCGTGTGATTGCGAGTCTCCCGCTGTGAGCGGGTGTCTGTCGGGCTCCGAGGCCCGTCGCCCCTCAGTCAGGATGCTGTTCATTCCCACCCCTCTGACGGCTGGAGGACAAGTCAGTGTCTGGGACCCTGTGCTGTCAGGTCAGGGACCCACAGCCAGATGGCCCTCCCGGTGACAAACACCCGCGACAGAGATGAGGACAAGCACCTGGAAGGAGAGCCGCGCTCGGCGTGTGGACCGGGAACCATAGCGACCAGCGTGGGGTGTGGACGTGTGGGGCAGGGGTGGGGGCGGTGAGCTGAGAGCAGACACCAGCCCCACCGCCTGCCTCCGGGTCTCCCACCCCCTCGCTCAGGCTAGGCACACGCCCTCCCTCCCTGTTTGGGGAAGACATGCGGGGAGAGCTCCTTGGGGAGCAGAGTGGAGCCCAGAAACCAGGAGGGGCTGCAGGGCTCAGCGGGTGAGCCCCCATTCCACACGGACTGGATACGGAGCACCGCCCCGCGGGGGCCAGGGCAGGATGGGCCGGGCCGGGCGCCAGCCCCAGGCAGGGTGCAGAGGGTGCGCAGGCGAGCCAGGGCAGAGGCTTGGGGCCACGGTGCCCAGGGCCAGGCTGCGTGATGGGCCAGCCTGCCTGTGACATTCACAATTCCACCTCCCTCCCCGTGCATGCTGCACAAAGGAGATGGGGGCCACCATCAGGGAGCAGGCTGAGCTGGCGGGGGGCCATGGGGCCTCCGGACCCCTGAGGGACAGGCTCCCAGTGAATCTGAGACACACACAGGGCCGCTGACAACCGTCCAGCCCCCAGGCTTTCCTCCCACACTCGGGGCAGTGGAGAGACAAGTCCATTCTGCGCAGGGCAGCGAGGCTGCCAGGAGGCCACGGCCACGGCAGCACTGGGGGAGACGCTCTTCTGCGATTTTCAGATCTTCGCGGGGGCGTCGCGTGAGGTCACGACCAGCCCGGCTGACGTCCCAGCTGTGCCTCTTGCTGCTCGGAAACTCCCACCAGCGTGTCAGCCCAGTGCAAACTCCTGACCCAGCAGATGCCCGGGACACCCCCCTTCACGGCCTCCAGTGTTCCAGCCGCAGAACAAGCCCCACGTGTCAGCGAAGCGGCCGGGACTCGTCCTGAGGCTGTGGACGTGCAGGCAGAGGGAGACGCCCAGGTCCAGGAGAGACTCAATCCGCAGAAGCACCATAACACCCTGCGGTAACAAAGCGCCTTTGCCGCCGCCCGGGGGAGAGGCCCGGAGCGATGGGGACCTGCAACCCCCCACCCCGCAGCCCCCACTTGCACCCCGGGAAGGGGGAGCCCCTCACGAGCCGGACGCTGGGTGTCCAGGGCCGCCCGCGTGCTGAGAAGCTGGCAAAGTAAACGCTGCGGGCAGGGGATAGGTGCCCCGGGGGCGGAGGGAAACGCGGCTCTGCTGCAGGCGCAGGCGGCAGGGCAAGGCCACGCTCACGTTGAGCGAGTGCCCGGGTCCCACGGTGGCTCGGGGCGTGCCCACGCAGCCTCTCCATCAGCCCCGATCGCCGATCGCCGGCCACACTGGGAGGGGTGGGGGCAGGGAAGAAGCAGCCTGTCTCCACAGCAGCGCTCTGAGCCCCACATGCGGGGGCCTCCGTCCCTCACCCGCCGCCTCTGTTCCCGTAGGGCCCTTTGCTCAGGGCTCCGGGGCCAGGCTCCCCGTCAGCTCACCCGCCGGCCGTTCCCTCGGAGCCCGGGACGGGGCCCTCCTGCTGGAGAAGCCATGGTCCCCAGCCCTCGGCCTGAGCACCCCCTCCACCAGGCTCCAGCTTCACCCCAAGCCCACGACGGTGGACGGGCCTGGGCCATGCGCACCTGTCCCCACTGGGGCCCCCATCAGCTAGGCAATCAGGCCCTCGGTGTGCATTCTCTGGAAAATCAGGTCAGGCCGGCTTTTCCCTCCGGCCATGACTGGGAGGCCACCCAGGAGAGTGTTTAAACCGGGGCCTCCCGCTGCCCGTCGGTGGTTAACCTGCTCATACGGGAGGAGAATTTCAATCCGGAAAGGAGCAGAGATTGAAGCCGGCAGACCGGCCTGGGAGCAGGAGACATGGGGCACAGGGCCAGGTGCCTGGTCACCCTCCGAGACCGCCCTGTACCAGCCAACAGCCAGCCAGGGCTCCGAGCCCGAGACCCAGCCTGGCCACACGAGTAACTCACTGCTCCCTGCGGCAGGCCGCTGGCCGGGGATGCGTGTCCGCAGCGCTCCGGTGGGAAGTGGCCGTGACACACCTGTTCGAGGGGTCCTTCCCTTTGCTGCAGGGAACACCCGCTCAGCTCGCACACCTGCAGGACGGGGCCTTCTCTGTGCCGCCAGCAGCACCCGGAGGCGGGAAGCCCAGGCAGCGGGGTCACCGCCCGCTCAGGAGAACTGCTTCTCGGTCCCGGCCTCGCACTTCGCCGCCCTTCTTCGGCTAAGTCCTGCGTCACGGTCGACCGAGGATGCGGACATCCCCCAGTGACTAGAGTTACTGACACAGGCCCGGTGCCTGGACCTTCCTGCCAGGCCCACGAGGTCATGCGAAAATGCTTTTGGGGAAATGAATCATAGCCTCCATTTTAACGACACACTAGATAAATGAATGCATTCCTGATTCCTGACCCGACGAGGCAACGCTGGGGGCTGCCGCCCCAGCTCAGCAGTGGACAGGAGAAGCCGGGAGTCGGGGGCCCCGCCCGCTGCTGGACACACGGCGAGGGGAACCCCTTCCCTCAGCGCACTCTTGTGTCCCCTGTAACACAACCTGGCGGAGCACAAAGCGTTTCATACAGAACGTGGTGAGATCCGATGGGCGCCCCGAGCCCAGCGGCCAGCACCGGCCTTTCTGCGAGGAGGCCATGCTGTCCGAGCGCCTGCGCCCCCCGAGGGAGCACTCCTGTCCTCCACGCGCAGTGGCCAGGCGCCGCTCCCAGGCACGCACAGGGGCATCCTCACCCGGACACTGACAAGGCAGAAACTCGGGGAGAGGAAGCGGCCCGCACAGCCGCGGCCCCAGCACCTTGCCCCCAGGACGCGTCGCAGAGACACCAACACACTTTCCTTTGGGGCCTGCATCCACACTCTTCGCGATTTTGGAAGTCAGGACAGGTCACATCAAAATACGCACCAGTTTATTTAAAAATAGAAACAAATCTGTCATGTGTGTTATCATAAGTAGCACACTTTTATTGAAATTATTTTTCAAGAAAAATGGTGAAAAGAGATGGATTGTTTTATGCTTTTTGAACCCCTCTCTCGTCTGGCTCAGCGGCGACCGCTGACAGCTCCGTCTGTGGATTCGCGGCTTTGGTTGAAGGACGAGGACAGCCAAGCCCCACGCAGACGCACGGCTGGAGAGCAAAGGCATATTCTAGTAGCGTTTTCAGATACTGCGGATCCTTCTTTGATATTACACCAAAACTCAGCAAGTTAGAGACCCTGCAGCTTAGTCATAAAACCTGAAACCCTATGGATACCTTCCGTGTGTCGTGCTAAGACCCACTGGCCCAGCTTGGACTTCAAGTGCGTCTTTCGCCCACGCAGACTCTCGTGACCGCCTGCAGTGGTCGTTAGCATGTTACTGGCTCATTTAGCTGAACAGATCTTCCACATGTTTCACAAAATGAGCAAATTACATCCGTCACACTCTCGTTGATGGCATCAGCAAAGTCCGTGCGCGCAGGAAAACCACGCAGCTTTCCCAACTCCCGCCGTTTGCCGGAAAGCTCGGGGTTCGGACGACGAGCAGCGTCTGCTGCTCCCCTCGAGCTGGTCCTGACCTCCTCTGGCTCCTGGACCAGGTCCCATCAGCCTGGTCTATCAGCCGCTTCTGCCCGGGAGGCGCTGCTGCGTGGACGGAGCGGGGAGCCCCGCTCTGGCCCCAGCACGCGCTCGGGACGCCAGCCCCGGCGTGGGGGGCCCCTGCGTGCTCCTCTCAGCAGGTCCACGCTCGGCACAGAGGCTGCCTCTGGAGCTGTTAGGTGGGGCTGACATCTTTGTCGTGGTGCCCCGGAGAGGTGGGGAGGGGCCACAGCCCCACGGAGCTTGTGTCCCACTAAATCATCAGAGGTGACGGCCGTGACGTCTCTGTCTGTGCAGATCTTAGCACCATGAGAAAGCAAACCAGACCCGAGCTGGGGACGGCGGGGGCCTGGGACCCGGGCGTGTGACCTCGTTCAGAATAGGGTCTCTGCAGACGCGTTCAGGTTAAGAAGAGCCCTAAACCCAGAGATGACATCTCACGAGGAGAGGGATTTTCAGACGTGCAGACACCAGGCAAGAACACGGGAGGACGAGGCTCCCGCAAGCCGGGGGGCACCGAGGACTGTCAGGGTCAGGACCTAAAGCTGAGAGGGGCCCGGGGCACAGTGTCGCTCAGGGGCTCCAGGAGGACCAGCCCTGCTGACCCCTCCACTTCGGACCTCTGGCCTCCGGACCCAGGCCGGAGGAAACTGCTGCTCGGTGCGTCCATGTGGGGACAGTGTGCTGGTGGAAGACGGGCCGCAGCACGCTCTGGGACATCTGGTGACGGAACATGGGATGGGACAGAGTGTGACGTAAGGACTCAGGGAAGGGGAGCACTAAAACATCTGCGTGGCCTTGTGGGGTTACAGGTCCAAGGGCTCTGCTGGGCTCCTGGCCGCCTCAGGCAGCTGCCGGCGTGGTCTCACGGGATGGGACGGGGACACATTCACCCCCAGGCCCCCCACGGGAAGTCACCGTAGGGAAGAGGCTCCAGAAGCAACTCCTTGTTGAATTTCGTGTGTCACAAAATTACGAGTAAAGCATGCAGAGTACAGAAACGCATGAGGCAAGGTGGACGGTTTTCCTTCCCTCCAAGCTCAGCAGCCCTGGAGGGGCTGTGCTGACCTCCCCGCCCCGAGCCCTGAGCCCGGGGCCCCCCGCAAATGAGAACACGCATCTCCACCACCTGCATGGAGGCCAGCGTGGCCAGCAGCTTGGTTGGGGTTTGGGTGGTAAATCCAGAACTGTATTGGCCTCACCCCTCAATTTTTTAACTTTACAACTTACCGTGGCTGTTTCTTTGGGCCAGCAGGTATCCCCCTAACTCACTCTTTTTGCCAGAAAGGAGCCCTGCACCTTCCGGACAGAGAACACAGAGAACCAGGGCCAGAGACGAGCAGCCTATGGCAGGACCTGACCCCCGCCAGGAGGCTCTGTACTGAGCCCCGCACACGCCCCACTTCTCACGGTGACACCACCAGCGGCCACACTGCCCCGCCTCACAGGAGAAGCCACCCCAGGAGCCTCCAGCTTCCGTGAGGCCGTGGCAGCCACTCTGAGTCCTTACCGGTCCTTCGGTCCCTGGGAAAGCCCGCACTTCTGGTGCCCTTTGCCTCCAGCTGCCACATGTGTCAGCACCAGCAGAGGAGCTGGGCAGGTGTGGCTCCAGCTGCCAGGGCCCAGTCAGGGTGGTGCTTCCTCCGGAGAAGTCCAGAGGAGAACCCTCCTCCCCAGCAGCAGGGCTGGCTTCACGGGAAGCCATTCCAACACACGCTCATCTCAGCGGCCGGCCAACGCAGACCCACCTGCAGCCCTGGCCACACAGCAAACTCGGAGCCTCAGAACTGGCTGAGAACCTCCAAGTGTGGGTTATTAGACTGGCGGTCTACCGAGATCCCAACCTGATTCATTTCTCTCCCTCTGTCTTTGTACAGCATCTTTTGAAACAGATCTTCCATTTCCCCTATCCACCCATCATCCATCCATCCATCCATCCATC
>NW_019154116.1:1077877-1084677 GCF_002288905.1 Enhydra lutris kenyoni | reverse complement strand
TCCATCACCCATCGTCTCTCCATCCACCTGTCATCCATCCACCATCCATCCATCCATCATCAGCCACCAACTGTCTATCCACGAGGTGAATCTACCAGACTGCCATCAGGAGAGGGACTTCTGGCCCTGGATGTCCGCTGCTCTGCCATCTGACAATGGGGGTCCCCTGATGAGTCATCCCTCCTGCTCTGAGGGGCCCAGCCATGTGCCTGCAGATGGCCGGTTCCGCAGACTTCAAGGCCTTGGTCACCAAACATGTGCGTCGCCTGCCGCACGAGCAGCCAGCTGCTTCACAAGCACATCTGAGCCCTGGCTCAGCCTTCTGTTGCCCCAACTGTTGACTTTAGTGGGACATTTAGACAAAGATTCAGAACCAGCGAGAAGTTGGGAGAGAACTGCCTTCACTTCTCACAGCGTCTCCAGAATAGGCTCCCACTCCTCTGCACACGCGCTATCGCAGGCGCACCCGTGGGATGGCTCGTGACCAGCAGGGGCACACGCTGCCCCGGAGTCAGGAGCGGGCACAGGCTCAGCCTCTGGTTGTTACTGACCAGTGCGTCGTGGCTGCCCAGAACCCCTGCACTCGGAGAGGACGACTCTCCTCCTGGGGGCTCCGTGCTGGAACCCGGCGCCCTGACTGCGCGCGGGAGGCCCGCCGTGTGCTCCCACCCCCTCCGCCTAGGTGTGCAGATGCCGGACAACCGGAAGGCCAGTTATTTCCCTTCAGAACTCGTGGAGCCAAAGGAGAAAACTGCGAAGCCCCAATGTCTCTGGAATAAAACTCAGCCTCACCCTCAAATTGTCCTTTCACGAAAGCAAGTGAGAAGGGACGTGTGTGCTCCATCCTGCTCCTGGCCTCCTGAGGGAAAGCTGTCCTCTGAGCAGTTGGGTGTATCTGAAAGTGCTGCCTCGGGATGGGACACAGGGAGACCTTTGTCCCGGCCACTTTCACCTCCTCTGCCCACGTAAACCACGGCCTACCTGATGCTGGGCATCACCGCACAGAGGGCAGAGCCCTGCCTCTGGGCCTCCCCAACGACTGGGGAGGGCACCTGGACCCAGCAGGGCCCCCCCTTGCACTGCCTCCCAGGCCTTTTGGGGGAGAACTGCCCGCCCTTCTCCCAGTCTCTCCAGAAGGCACCCCTCCTCCAGCCAGCCCAGGCCCTTGGGCCAGACACCCAAGCAGGCCCTGGGTCTCTGACGCTAGGAAGGCAGTGCCCCTCCCACCCTCATGGGGCACCATCCCCAGGCAGCCCCGGCTGTGGACACCCTCGCCCACGCGGGGCTCACGTCCTGGGGAAGAGGCAGGAAGTGGTCATGTGCAGAAGCAGGCCTCAGAGAGGGCAAGTGGCCTCAGAGCAGCGCTGGGGCTGGAAGGCTTCCTCAGCCGGGAGCTGCTCACGGGAATGGTGAGGGATCAGGAGGGGACCCTCCAGAGAGCCCAGGCCAGGTCCCTTCCAGGAGGACGGGTCCCCTCCCAGTCGCTCTGTCCAGGCTCGACAGGCACCACTGGCTGACCTGTGAGGGTGGGCTGCAGGGACAGCATGGGGGACCGGGTGAGGGTCGACAGAGGGACGGTAGCAGCTGGGTGGTGGGGGCACTGCCAGAGAGAAGGGCGAGGGTCGCAGGAGCGACACAGCTCGCGGACGTGTCTGCCTGTCCCCCTGGGTCCCGGGGGAGCCCCTCCTGACCCAGGGGCTGGGCGTGGGTTGGGAATGTCCGTCGCCTGTGTCCGCAGGCCTGAGCTGCAGGGTGGGTCCCTGGAAGGATCTGTCCTCCCCTGTGGGTGTCCCCGCACCCAAGACAGGGGATGTTATGTAACAAGTAAAGATGGAGAAACACAGAACTACCCGATTCCACTCCTGGGTGTGCCCCCGAAGCATGAAAAGCAGGTTTTCGAGGAGAGCCTGGCGACCCGGTGTGCGGAGAAGCCTGGGTCACGACAGACAAGGGGCAGAAGCGGCCCAGGTGTGTGCGCACAGACGCAACAGGCTCCCAGTCACCCCGCCAGCCAGGAGATGCTGAGCTCCTCCCACGGGCGGACCCGAGCACCACCGCTGACCAAGCCAGACACGGGAAGACAGGTGCTGGACGCGTCCCCTCTCGGGAGGTCCCTGCAGTCATCCCTCCACCGAGACAGAGGGCAGCACGGCGGCACCAGGGCTGCAAGGGGCCGGGAGCTACCGGTTACTGGGGACCGAGCTCCAGTCCGGGAACACGGAAAGTTCTGCAGAGTCACATGACAACGGGAGTGTACGAAAGGCCCCAAACCGTGCATGTACAAAAGGTGAAAATAGTAAATGTTACGCTTATATGTGAGACCATAATTATTAAAATAACGTAATACCACAACCCACTGAACTGTACACTTCAAATGAGTGAATTATACACGAAATGATGCACGATTATAACTCAGCGAAGCTGTTCAAAAACACACACACCCAGGGACGAGCTGGCTGTCGGGGACCCCGGGCACGGGGCGTAGAGAAGAGCCGAGGGACAGAAGCGAGTGACCCAGCGCGTGAAGGACGGACAGCAAGTTTGGCTGATTTCTGTTCACTTGGATCTTAGCGGCAGCTTAAACAAACATCAAGTCGCCTCTCAAACACATGTTTTTCTTGCGAGGTTGAGTGGTTTGCTCCTCCGGTCTTCCTGCTACAGCGCGCTGACGTCCGGGACTCTGACTCACTCTCCAAGCCACACGAAGCACAAACGTGCCCGGCGGTGGCTTCACTCCAGAGCCCTCAGGGCTGTCCGCGTCAATGAGGAAGGTGACAGGAAGGACGAAATCATGGCGAGGAGACCGCCGTGGGGTGTGTGTCTGCGGTGTGCACACATGTGCCTGGCACTGTTGCGCATGTGCACCCACGTGTGTCGTGCACGTGGCCGTGTGGCATGTGTACTCATGGGTATGTGTGCGCATATGCGCGTGTGGGTGTGCATGTGGCCGTGTGCTGACAGACAGAGAGAAGGACAGGGACAGAAGGACAGAGAGAAATTCAAATCAGCCGTCAAGCTGGTGCGAGAGCCTCTAAATAAAATAGTTTCCATATTTCCACCCGCGCTGCTCACGCGCGAGCCCCACGCACCTCGACGAGCCAGGCCCCGCTGAGCTCCCAGTGCTGCACCACTCAGGGCAGGTGGGGGTGGGGCGCAGCTGCGGCCGGTCCCCCGCAGGAAGGGCCACGGCGGCACAAGCTCGGGGACACGGGGCAGGACGGTGTTAGAATTCGGAGCCAAGATTCCTCAAGACACAGTTCCTCCTTCGTGAAGTAAAGCTACTGACCTACGGGATCTCTATGCTGACGCGACCTCCTCACAACAGTCCTGCTTGTGTGGGGCCTGAGACAAACAGAGAATGGAAATGAGAGGGGACAGCGTCTGGGTTTTTCAAAGGTCAGCAGCTGTGACGGCAAGCACTTCCTTCTTTTGCTCTTTCTGGAAACCACGACCTCCTCAGATCTCCGGCTTCCATGCCCACGGCTACGCCGCGCACGTCCTGAACGCGGGCCCCACGCGTGAGGCCAGAGAGCAGCGCGCCCGGCCAGCAAGAGGCCCTCCCCCGGCGCCAGAGCCACGAGGGTCAAGCACATCCCACCCCGTCTCCACAGAGAGAACGTCCCGGAGTTGCACAGGGCTCCGCACCCCCAAGCGAAGGTCACCGTCTGTGCCCCAGGGAAGCGCAGGGAGGCAACCAGGATGACAGCGCGCCCCTGCCAGGCAGAACGCTGGGAGGCCACCAGCAGGGCGACCCCCGTGCTCCGAGTCAGGACTCGGCCCGGACAAGGCGCGCACAGAAAACGATGAACGTGCGCACGACTGAGGTCTCCAGCCAAACGGCAAGGACGGCACGACTGCAGCCACAGCGCACGGAGAGCAAGCGCGGACGGGGAGACGGAGAAACACCAGGACGCTGGCTGCGAGAGTCCCCACTTAGGTCAAAGCACAGCAGCACACGGCGAGACGGGAGTCCGCCCTGGAGACTTTCCGGAGCTGCTCTCCAGACCTGTGCGGTCCCGGGAGGAAACCCGCCGCCTGCAGGAAGCCTCCTTTCCGTCTGTCCTCCGGCCTTCCAGGCTCCCCGCCCGGCCGCTGAAATCTCGTCATTGCTCCCCGCGGGCCTCCACCGGGTGGTGGCACAAACTGGGAAGCGTCGCAGTTTCGTCCCAGATCCAGGAGCCCGTGGGAAAGTCCGTCCCACCGCCCCTCGCCTTCCTGCAGGCTCATCCCCTCTGCTCAGTGCAGGTGGGGAGGGACGACCCTCGAGAGAATTCCAGGACTGTGGGGGACTGAGGCTGAGCCCGCATCGTGCCGGAAGGATGGGGACATAGATGAGCCCGGCGCACGCGTTGACCCATACCACACCCCCCTGCCTCTCGCCACAGGAGGGAGGCCAGGGCAGGCCTTCTGAGTCCGCAGGCTGAGGCTTCCAGCAAGAACCAGCGCGTCCGCACACACACACATTGGTGCAGGCCACAGGGACCCAGCTGACAGTGAGGTCACCCTCCGATCCCAAACTGAGGTCTTAGCTCCCCAGGCGGCTCAGGAAAGACGACGGACACCAACAGCACCCAGCGGAGACCAGGCTGCAGGCAAAGCTCGCTTCTGCGCACAGGGCAGGCGGTGGCTCTGACGTGGGTCTGCGCCGGAGGAGGGGACTCACGGCAAGGGTGCGTGACGTCCCTGCACAAGGTGGGCTGATGTCCTTCAGGCACCGAGGGAAGGACGACCTGCCGTCTGGAAACCAGGCCCAAGGAAACATCTCGCGGACATGATGGCAGAGCCTGAGACAGGTCGTCGGTACGGAAGTCCCAGGAGACCAGCCACAGCCACAGAAGGTCCAGGAGAAACGGCCACGTCGGAAAGAGCTGCTGAAACCGCCCGGGACGGGCTTGTGGAAGCAGGAGCGGTCAGCAGCAGAGGAGGTGGGAGCAGCCGAACCCCGCGGACTCGCGGGACTGTCCGGAGACTCGGTCTGCCGCACAGGGACGAGGAGCAAGACGGGGAGGCCCGGTGAGGTTGGAAGGCGCTACGTGCCACCAGAAGGAGCACCGCGGTCAGAAGATGGGGCCACAGGCCATCGGATAATGCAACAATAACGTCCTTTCCCATCCCGGCCCAGAGCGCAGACGCAGGTGCACCCAGCCCACCACCCCGGGAAGATGACCCCCATGGAGATGCTGCCCTCAACACGTCCACCCCGCTGGGTGAGGGGTGCCCACAGTGGTTCTGGCCACGGGGCCCCACGCTCACTGGGGCTGGTTTGGCCCCCAACATACCCAGGAGTCCAGACTGGTGAGCAATGGGGCTGGAGACACCCACTGGCCCCCGCGGGAGGTGTCCACCAGGCCCCACCACCCCTTGGCCCTTCGGCCCAGCCCCCACAGCCCCAGTGCCTCCCACACTGACTCCCTTGTCTTGTCCGCAGCCCCAGAGGCTGTGTGTGGTGGGGGGGTCTCACCCTGGACCTCGTCAGGCTGGAGGGCGGACAGGGCAGCTCACGGGGCTGACGCACGGACCCACCTCCTGGCCACCACCACCACTTTCCCACAACCTTCACTGTGGGAACAGAAACCGGGAACTCGGGCAATAGTGGCACGAGCTTCTGCCAGGCCTGGTTCCCTGCGCTCCAGGCTGTGCGTCTGGGACCTCCGAGTCCCAGGGAGAGAGACTACGCACCCGCCTGTCCGCACAACTGGAGGCCACGATACCACCTGAGACCAAAGTCACCACCGTCCCATCATCCTTCACTCCCAGTCTGGTGCAGAACTCCGTCACCGCAGGCTTGGCCGTACACAGTCACCAAAGCGCCAGGAAGGCCCAGAAGGCAAGAAGGGCCGGGTGTTGGGGCAGGGCAGGGGTGCTGAGTTCCGCGGGGGAGGTCCGAGCTGCAAGGGCACATGAGACGCCCGTGGGTGGTCTTCCCAGGGCCCAGGACCAAGGCCAGAGCAGGACACCATGCTCCCTGGTGGGCGTGCAAGGGCCTCGCAGAGGGACCTCGCAACAGACCACACAAACCGTGCCCCTGAGGGCACGGGGCACACCTCTGCCAGCTGCTGCATACGGGGACGCCCCCAGGAGCGAAAGGAACCGCGCTGGGCTCTGGGCCACAGCCGTCCTGGGAAGGAGCGCCCCGCACGCCAGCCCCGCACACCAGCCCCGTGTGGCCGGACCAGACCATGGTTTCCCACCAACGGACCGACCGCCTCGCGGCTCCGCTGAATCGGCCAGCACATGCCCACTGAGGACCGCCTGGTCCTCCAAACGAGCCACAGAGCCAGCAGCTGGAGGCCCGGCCGCATGCCCCAGAGCTCAGGCTGGGCCGCCACTCGCCCCGCCTCCCCCTCCATGGGCAGCCTATGCTCCTGATGCCTGACTGATGTCCCCAACCCCTCCTTGACACACAGAGTGTGACGATCAAATCACTGCCCACGGACCCCTGACCCCACTAGCTCATCGCCAGTGGCTCCTGGTGCCCCATCCGGTCATCTCAACTCAGCGGTCCCCATGTCCAGATCCGGCATGGTCCTCGCTGCCCATAGACATGGTGCACGGACGCACTGTGTCCTGTCCCTCCCATCTTATCCACGCAGCCGGCCACTGCGCTCTGGGCCTCCAGATGCACCTCGGTGCCCGCTGCTCCCCTAAGAGGAGATCTGAATGGCCTGCGTGCGACAGAAGAGCGGGTCGGGCATCTCCCAGTCCGACAGCAAGGGCCAGGCCCGGGGGCCCAGTCCGACAGCAAGGGCCAGGCCCGGGGGCCCACTCCGACAGCAAGCCAGGCCCGGGGCCCACTCCGA
>NW_019154116.1:1077623-1077867 GCF_002288905.1 Enhydra lutris kenyoni | reverse complement strand
CAGCAAGGGCCAGGCCCGGGGGCCCACTCCCACAGCAAGGGCCAGGCCCGGGGGCCCACTCCCACAGCAAGGGCCAGGCCAGGGGGCCCACTCCCACAGCAAGCCAGGCCCGGGGGCCCACTCCGACAGCAAGGGCCAGGCCCGGGGGCCACTCCCACAGCAAGGGCCAGGCCCGGGGGCCCACTCCCACAGCAAGGGCCAGGCCAGGGGGCCCACTCCCACAGCAAGCCAGGCCCGGGGGCCC
>NW_019154116.1:1069641-1077523 GCF_002288905.1 Enhydra lutris kenyoni | reverse complement strand
ACAGCAAGGGCCAGGCCCGGGGCCCACTCCCACAGCAAGGGCCAGGCCCGGGGCCCACTCCCACAGCAAGCCAGGCCCGGGGGCCCACTCCGACAGCAAGGGCCAGGCCCGGGGGCCCACTCCGACAGCAAGGGCCAGGTCTCCTCCAGGGCCCGGTTGGGCCTCCCTGCCCAGTCAGATGTGTGGATATCCACAGGCTGTGGGCACTCAGGTCAAAGAGCCACGAGCCACATGTGCCCTGAGGGCTCCTAGCCCGGGAAATGCCGGGCCGCCCTTCCTGGTGTTGGGGCCCACGCATCCGTGACCAGAGCCACAGAGAATGCACCAGGCATGAGCTTGCTGCCCTCACCATGTCTGTGTGACACTGGGCACCCCTGCGAGGCTGGAAACCAGCTCTCCAGTGGGGCCTCTAAATTAGGACAATGCCAGAAATCCCCCAAGATAAAGGTCAAACCAGAAAAACGTAATTATTACGAAGCAGGAAGAGTTTACCAGAACTGAGACAGTCCCAGAGCATGCAGCTGGCCGGTCCAGCATTTGTCCATGTTGGGCCCATGGCGTCCACCCCCCTGCCTCGTGTCCCCAGGCCCGCCGTGCCACAGGACGGTTCCCAGAGCAGACCATCTGCATACGCAGGAGCTCCTGGTCCATATTTTATACAACTCAGTGCATTTGCAGAGCGACCGACTGAAAGGTAATCAGGTTGGACACTATCACCTTAAATTATAAATATCCCTGCGTCTGGTAAATCAGTGCCGTGATACTGATGCTGGCCTCTGAGGAGCCGAGGGGGCCCAGCTCGAGTCTGGGGGTGGCCAGGTGGGAGGGTCCGGTCCAGTCACCCTGACCACCAGGCTCGCCCACCTCGCCCGCCCAGCAGGACGGCCCACCCTCACTCCAGCGGCTCCCGCCCGTCACCCCCAGGGGGCTGGGGGGCCGTGCCCAGCTGCACACCCGCCCCGTCGTGGCCGCAGAGCCCACCGCTGGGCAGAGAAGGCGGCCTGCCAACCTGCCCACGAGGTCACCGGCCAGCGCATTGGGAGGTCCCAGCGATGGCCTCCTGGCTGGGTGCCCCACTGGAGGATACTCAGGGCTCGAAGGACAGCGGCCTTCAGGTGTTCTGTCCACCCAGCAGGGCTCTGACTCCACAGGGCAGGTCTCCCAAACATCCGTCCCCTTTCCCGGGGGCAGGCGAGGGCCACAGCATCACTCCCACGAGGTCGACCTCCCGTCGGTCAGCTCAGGCAGGTGCGGGCTCAAAGGGCCACCCGCCAGGACCTGCCACCACGGCTGTGCGCCACTGCCCTCTGCTGGACAGGCCGGGTGCGCGGCGGCCGGGCAGGGGCTGGCAGTGCCCAGGCTCCGTGTCCCTGCACGCTCCTCAGGGCCCCCGGCCCCCGGTGGCCGTCCCGCGAGGCCTCCGCTGCACCCGCCCTTCAGGGGAAGCCCCAGCTTGCAGTGCTCTCCGCTGACAGGATCGCACCCCTGCTCGTGCACGGCAGGGGCCTCGGGGACCCTCAAGCGGGAGAGCCCCCACCCCCGGCCACCATCCGAGAGCTTCCTGACTTCAGCGAAGCTCTTTCCTCCACTCGCTGGCCAAGGATGGCGCTCTGCCCGGGGCCGCGGGCTTGCCCCTTGCAGGGGGCCCCGCCGTGCAGAGGAGCAGGGGGCAGAGCACGCGGCCCCGCTCAGGGCAGGGGGCTCTCCGAGACTTGGAGGTTCTCTCTCTGTCCGCTCTAGAAACTGCTGACCCCGCACGTTTCCTTTCTGAATTTTACTGTAACGTGTTCAAGTACATTCTCAGGGATCACCGTGTAAGGCAGCTCTCGCTGCTAGACGTCCTGGGGACGGGAGGCAGCATGGCTGTGACAGGGATCCAGATAAAAACCTGAAATTAATTTCTCCACGTTAAAAAAATCTCTTCAGAGTCCTAGAAAATACATTGTCTCTGGATTTCCTCGTTTCTGAGCCACAGAAGGAGAGGAGGTGAGGAAGGGCTCCTGTTGGGGACAGGCCCAGGCCGCCGCTTCCGTGCCCCCACTGCCACAGCTCCCCCAGAGTCAGCCAGGGGAGGACCCCGAGATCCGAGCCGGCTCTGTCCCTCTGCCCCACCGGTGACCACCTGCCAGGCTCACGTCAGCGATTCCTAAGAGAGGGGCCCTCTGTTGACCCTCAACATCCAGTCACTTGGCATCCTCCCTTTTCATCATCCCCGTCCTTCCCCATCCCTCTGGCCCTGAAACACGTCTGGTGGCCTCAGAGCCCTCTCCTGGAGGCGTCCCCCCTCGCCGTGTGCACCTGGCGGGGCAGGGCTGCAGCTCCCGCACAGGCGAGCTGGGTGAGGCACCCCCTCGGGCCTGGCTGTGGCCCACCAGCTCTCCGGAGCCCTCTCTGCCTTTGCGTGGGGTGATCGGCCTCCACATCCCACCCATTCCTGGATCTTAAGTAGGTCAGCACTTGAACTCTTACGGAGAACAAGGGGCAGCAAACCCCCAAAGAAGTCAGGGTGCACGGACCCCCAAGTAAGGTTCCCAGGCCGAGGCTGCTGTCCCACTGGCATCCAGCAAGACGTGGTCGTCCTGGGTCTGCTGGGAGTGCAGAGTGTCCTGGGGTCCCCACCCCACTCCCACAGCTGCTGTGAGCCAGACCCACACTGGTGTGACACCCCAGACCGGCCCGCCCTGGAAAACACCTTCATCCCCACGGAGTATCTTCTGTTAAGTGCGGACGTTTCCCAGGACATGGAACACGTCTCAGACGGCAGCTTTGCCCAGCGTTGGAAGGCGGCAGCCACAAGAGGACGCTGTCTTCTCTCCTGATGGGGGTCTTTGGGTCCCAGTCTCAAAGCCACCAGCCTCTGTGTCCAGACAGGTAGTGGAGAACGGTGGGGGCGTGCTGGCCGGGGGACGTGCTCTGTGTGCCGTCGGCCTCTCCCTCTCTCCGTGTCCGGGAGCATGACTGATTTCTTGGAGGAAACGTAAATTAGGCAGGACAGAGATTCACTTCGCGGAGAGAACCCGGGGTTCGAGACGGTGCTTGCTCGTGACCGGCTCCGGGAAGTCACCCCGGCATCCGGCCAGAGCCCGAGAACACGTGCACGGCCACACGCGATCGCTGCCGTCTGGCCGCGGCAAAGCCGGAAGGACGTGACCCCCACGGTTTCTGCCTGCCTCTTGGCAAAATCACCCTCTTCGTCTCCACACTGTGGCTCCGCCTTGTGGCTGGGGAGTCGGCGCCCGTCCTTTGGGCCACTTCCCCCTGAGAGCACCCCCAGGACGGCAGGCAGCTTCATCACCAGCAGCTCCGTAGTCGGGCCAGACCCGGACTCCCACCCCAGGAGGCTCCGAGGGTGTGGGCGCCCGACGTGGGGCACAGGGGGCAGCGAGGGCAGAGGCTCTCTGGCTCTGAGCCGTGGCGGAGCAGCTATACGTGGACCCCACCATCTAGGAACCTGGTCCAACACACCTCGGCCTCCCCAGGAGACCATGGCCCCTGGGCCCCAGCAGCCGGGACCGCCGCGCAGAGGCGAGCAGGTGGGTGTGAAGTTTCCAGAGGGCAGCACAGGCCCTGGCTAAGGAGGCCAACGCAGCCTCACTCAGGAACCCGTGAGAGCAGGTGGCGGCTGCGGGGACCTATGGCTGGGTTCATGTGGAGCCGCAGGCAAGCCCCTCGGCCGGAACCGGCTCAGCCCAGCTCGGAGCCCCTCGTGGCCACGGGCAGCAGAGCCAGAGGAGGATCCGCTGCTGCTGAACCGGACCGCGGGGCGGCCGCCTCGTCCGCCAGCACCGACCATCCCTGCTCTCCTCGGCCGTGCCAGCTGCTGGGGGACCCAGGCCTCCACCCCAGGATGTCTGAGGGCTCACTGGCCTTGCCGTCACCTTACGTGACCCCAGCTGGGCATGGAACGGCCTGGATGGCCAGGGGGCTCTCAGCTGTGGCAAGCTGGGTCCTCGTGCTCACCAGGCCAGCCCCACCAGGTCTGCTGGGTGGGGATCCGAGTGCGACACGAACCCACGGAGGCCAAGGCCACAGGAGTGAGAAGCACACGTTCCCAGTGGGTCCCTGAGCCTGACAATGGGGGGCCGGGCCTCCTTCCCATCCTGCTCCCCAGGCCCACTGGCCAGCGAGTACATGGGGACACTGTGGTCTGGAGGACCACGCAGGTACCTGCCAGAGGTGAGGCAGAAGCTGGGGACACAGGGACAGTCGCCACCCCCCGAGTGGGATCACTCCCAGTGCGGGCAACCCCGAGGCCCTGGCTGGTCCCTTTGCGGGAGGGGCCCACGCCAGCATCCAGCATTGGTCTTGGAGCTAATAAGAGGCACCTCCGTCAGGCTGGTGGGAGGAAACCTGTGAGTGGCCTTCCTCCCTGCTCCATGGCCCCTGGGCCCGGCAGCCCCCATGCGTGAGCACCAGGAGCCCAGGCCTAGCCTAGGCAAGATTCACACGCGGGTGCTCTCAGGTCGGGCAGCAGGGGCCAGGCTGCACACAGGGCCGCTCCGACAAACACGCCCACACACGGACCTCACTGGCAGACCATCCCAGCCGGCCCCACCCGTCGAGCCGCCCACCAAAGCCCAGGCCACGCCGGTCCCCAAACCACGTGTCCTTTGTCCGCAGGAGATGGCCATGGTCCCCTGTTCCTGGGAAGGTGGAGCCCACATGCACGCCCAGCACCTCCTGCTAAGGGCGCCGGGGACGCGGGCACCGCACACACTGCAGGGGACTCAGGAGGGACACTGGGCCAGAGGAGCCCCGGACGGGCTGCTGAGGGGCCGGGTTTCCCCTTCGCCTCAGGGACCTGGACCCAGGGCTGACAGCGCTGAAGGCAAAGCCTGAGCACAGAAACGCAAGCTCGTCCTCTCTGGCCAAAGAGCGGGGACGACAGGGAGACAGCGAGACCGCACGGTCACCATGCCATACACCACCCGCGGGCTGTGCCACCCCCCCGCCAGGCCACCAGACCAGGCGGGCAGGAAGCACACACACCTGCGTCCCGGCGGCCCTCCAGCGCCAGACACTGTTCAGGGAGCCCACGGGAGAGCCAGAGAAAGAAAATCGAGAGGTGGACACAGAGGCAGACGTGAGCCCCACACGCCAACAACCACATTCAGCACAAACGGTCTGAGTCCACGCAGGAAAGACCGCTCGGCACAGCGGGTCTGAAACCCCCACGCCAGCACCAGAACCCGCTTCAAGTGCCACGCAGACAGGATGAAGGAGGAAGGGGACAGACGTCCCCAAACATGAATCGGGGAAGGCAGGAGCAGCCCCATCACCCCGAGGGTGCTGCAGCCCTCGAAGCAGAGGAGGGACGGGGGTCCAGACCACACCTCGTGGGCTCCAAGCCCAGAGCCTCGGGGCCCTTCTCCCGGGGAAGGGTCGGGAGCATCCACCACCCAGAGCGCACCCACACACGCTCAGCACCCAACAGGTGCGCCAGCCTCCCCGCCCCCTGTGTGGGTTTGTGGCGTGACCTGCTGCAGACAGAACCCGGGCTGGGCTGGTTCTTCGTAGACCAGCAGGCACTCCGGAGCTGTCCGTGCACCCGGCTCACCCTGGCGAGCACCACGGCCCAGGGCTGTGGCCTCAGGGCGCCCCAGGGAAACGCTCCCCACCTAGCATCACACATGTGGCCTCTGACAATTTGGTGCTATCCCCACTATCCGCCACCCCTCGGACACGGAAGCCCCGGCCGCAGGGCAGCATTCCCGGGTCGATCCCGGCCTGCAGGGCACAGCTGTCACTGACAAGTGGGAGCCGTCCCTGTGAGCCCCTCACCGCCCGTGGAGGTGATGCCCGCCGGGACAGAGTTCCGATGGGCCGTGCCCCCCACCAGGGCTCTGCCGGGCCAGTCCAGCGGCTGGGCCGCATTTCCTGCAGACCACCGTCCCACTAGTCGGCCGCGCGGCCCTGTCCCTGCCCCGGGAGGAGCTTTACGCTCCATCCTCCGGACTGCGCACTGGTGCCCTTCAACAGCGGGTGGACGTGAGCCTCGCCCTGCTCTTTCCGCAGGGAGGGGGTGTCTGACGCTCGTCCCCTCGTGCGCTGTGCTGAGACCTGACTGTCTTCAGCTGGAGGCCGTGGGGGCCGTGGGGGCCGTGCTTCCCGAGGAACAAGGGCTCTCCCACAGGCAGGGCCTAGGCGAGGGCCGTGATGGTCCCGGTGATGGCGCTGCTGGCTGCGGCAGGTAGGCTTCTCTGGGAGACCACGCCTCGGGGACACAGCCGTAGGCAGAGCTCACGGACTTGCTTTGGAAAACCAGCCACGGTGACACGTGGTCTCTGCATAAGCCCAGTGCGTGAACGTTTGCTTTTCCTTCCGGGGACCCCAGGGAGGAAAGCGAGCATCGGCAGCCGAGCACGGGGAGCAGGGCTGGGCTGAGGAGCAGCTCCCCTGAGGCTGTGGAGGGTCAGGACCAGCCCCGACCTGGGGAAGGGAGCCCCAGAGCTGCGCCTGGGGTGGCCGTCTTCAGCTCCCGCATGTGCAGGACCGACCGCCAGGTGCACCCGCGGCGCTTTCACTGAACGCACAGACAGAACTGGCCTCAGAGCTCCCTGAGGACACAGGTCCCCCCACCCCCAAGTGCCTCAGAAGCCGCGTCGCTCCTGAGCGGGAGGAGCTCCCCTCAGACGAAGCCTCGGGCAGGGATCTCAAGTGCTCCTCTGTGCGTCTGGTCCCGCCATGGAGTCTGTATCTGGAAGTTCCCACCGTAATAGGTTTTTGTTTGCCTCACCTGGTTTCAGAAATGGTGATTTCCATTTTTGTGCCTCAAGATTAACCAGGAGATGGAAACATGGCGTTTTTACTTTCTGATGCAAATTCCTCAGGTTTGTGTGTTTCATCAGAAAACTTTCTCCTAAAGAGGTGAACCTCCACTTCTTCTGTGGCTCCTTATGGGGACAAGCCACCCCTCTGCACACACACCGAGCTGAGCCCTTGTAAGGTGGCCTGCCGAAATGTGTCCCTGCGCACCTGCCCCTGCCCCACGGCTGCTGTCAGATGCCAGGTGGGCAAAGTCTAGTGAGCGGGGGCACAGCCCCCAGAAGTGACTCCAATACCCTCACCCACCCAGGACGGAAGAATGGGCCTCATTCAGAAAGCCAGTCTTCGCAGACATCATGGTGGAGACGAGGCCATAGTGCAGCAGGGGGACCCCACCAGTGACTGGTGAACTTACAGGAAGGCCATGCAAGGATACTCAGGGACAGGAGGGCCAGCGAGCACCGAGGCAGAGATGGGTGATGGTCTGCAAACCCAGGACCCCCAGGCTTGCCCTCCAGGAGGCCTGCTTGTGTCTTCCGAGGGAGGGTGCTGGGGGCCCTGGGAACGCCCCGACCTCAGACTTCCAGCCCGAGAGCCTGCGGTGCCGTGTTCTAAGCCCCGGTCTCGGGTGGCTCATTCAGGCAGCACTGGAAACCACACCTTTCATCTCCGGACTCCCAGGTGTCTGTGGCTGCTGTAACTCCCCAACCTCACTTGGGAGGGGACAGATGCCCAACCAATCCACCCAAAACCCAGAAGACTGCCGCACATGTGCACAGTAGGTTCAAACTCACAAGCCCATTTCTGGTGTGCCCGACCCAGGGGGCCCCTGACATCACCCAGAACCCTGCCTCCCTACCCCAGATGTTCCTGGTGGATGACATCAGTTGGGCCCCAGGAGCCCCCCATGCCCCATGCGTGACATCACCCAACTCCACACCCCCAGGCTTCACGACATCAGTTCACCCAACCCCTCCGCAATGCTCTACACGATGTCACCCAAACTCCACAACCCCAAACTCCACATGAATGACAGGCCCCAGACATTGTCCAACCTCTAGTTCGTGTCCCGCCTGATGATGTCACCCACCCCGTCCACATCCCCCGTGATGGCGTC
>NW_019154116.1:1050621-1069241 GCF_002288905.1 Enhydra lutris kenyoni | reverse complement strand
CCCCCGTCCACATCCCCTGTGATGACGTCACCCACCCCACCTCCACTCCAGGCTTCATCTTTGGGGCTCGCCGGCAGCAGAATCAAAGGTGTCGGGGGCTACAGGGTCTAAAAGGCGACCTGAAGGCTAGTGTGACTTCGGGGCACCCTGTGTGAACCCCGCAGTCCAGCTTCTGCAGCCTGACAGGAACAGTGACCTCTTTGGCTACGAGATTCCCAAACCACTAGGCTCACAGGACGCTCTCATCAAGAAAGTGCATGCAAACAGAAGGGTGTAGTTTATTACATGACTTATAAAATCTGAGGACAGAGAGGATGGTGGGGGTCATCTAAACCACATTTCCAAACGGCCAGGGTTTCAGTGAGGTACGGACTGCGACACACGGGCGTCCTGCAGAATCCAGCCAGAGGCTCCTGACCAGGCCACGCCCCTGCGCCTATGGCGGTCAGCAAAGCCACGGTCTGCACGCGGCGGTCAGCTCGGCCACGGTCAGCAGGCGGCGGTCAGCTCGGCCACGGTCTGCACGCGGCGGTCAGCTCGGCCACGGTCAGCAGGCGGCGGTCAGCTCGACCACATCTGCACAGTCCCTTCTAACGGCTTCAGCACATGGAAACTCCTAGGCCCTAGTTCAGGATAATTCGCCGAACAGCCGTGAGTGGACATGCACACAACATCTTTTCCACGTCTGCCAGTGGAGTCCTTGGGGTAATTTCCCAACAAGGCCCCATGGGCACATCTCAGTGCAGAACTCCACTCCCCTTGGGCACACGTGGTCCTGCCGCTGGGCCCGGACACCAGCCGGCACGACGATCTGCACGCGCGCTTCATTCTCAGCGTCCGCCCGTGCCTCTTCCCGTGTCCCCTGCGTGATGGAATCATTTTTCTATCGACCTATATTTGGGTTTCTTCACCATATGAGCTGCCAATAACTTCCCCAGCCTTCACTATTTTAAAGAAAACTCAACTTGCAATGTATCACGGAGAAAAGAGAATGAAAAAATTAATTCTTTCAAGGGAAGAATAAGAAAAAACCAGTCACAAGTCGGGACGAGGAGCAGAGTAAGACGACAGTTCACACCCAACTATCACCCCTCACATAAGAACGGGCTGACGTCTCCGGTTAGGACACAAAGACTTGTAAACGGCCTAACAAAAATCAGCCGCCGTGTTTTCAGGAGACGCGCTAAAAACACAAGGATACATTCACGTTGAAGGTAAGAGGGCTGAGAACACGTAGCGTGCACATGCCGGCCTCAAGCAGAAGAAGTTGCTGTGGCCAAATTAAGAAAAGCAAAACCGACTGAAAACAAAATGTCTTACTAGAGACAAACAGAATCGCTTCCTAATCAGAAGAGCTTCTGCTCAGAAGAGAGCATTTCCAGTCTGAGGAGCCCGACAGCAGAGCCCCAGACGCTCGTCTTTAAAACGGGAAACAAGAAAGGAGAGAGAGAACGCGGCGGAGGAACAGCCCAGCCCACATCTGGGGGCCCCCGGCTGCCCGCGGCCACGCTGCACCCGCCTGGGGCATCGGCCCTGCAAGTGAGCCAGGGCGTCCGTGCGGCAGCCGTGCGGCGGCCCGTCGAGCAGGTCCCCAGCAACGGATTTCAAAGGCCGGACTCGCACATGGCACGTTCTCAGAGCAGGGTACCCAGGACTAGGGCAGGACACTCCCACCCGCCTGGCCATGTGCGTACGCGCTCACATTTAAAACCGGACGGTAATGAAGTCAGGGTGTGTGTGTGTGGCTGGAGACAAGGGGTCTGGCTAAAGCAGAGGCCAGTGACCCTCGTGGCACTCAGTGCTCCTGAGAACAGGACTGCTGAGAAGCAACACAGGAAAGCCTCCAACTCCAGGAGTGGGGGCGGCAGGGGAAGCAGGGGCAGGGATCGAAGATAACAGTCAGAAGCCACACCAAAGCCAGCGACACAGCCAAGTGGACGACACACCAAAGAGTGCTAAGTGGTCGAGAAACCTCTGGAGAGACGCAGCCCGGAAAAGACTGGAACAGGCCCACATAACCCCTGGGGGGGGCGGGGGAGGCCACGGCAGATCAGTAAGTCACTCTCAGCAGCTCTACGCCAGGACCGAGAACCGAGGCAAACAGCCGGACACCGAGAAGAATCCACGGCACCAAAACTGGCTCCAGGAGAAACGTGAATGTGCCAGACGCTCCCAAGAAATCAAACCTTCCCACCACAGCACCAGGCCCGCGAGACCCTCCTGAGCCCCCGTCACTAGGTCACTGCAACCCTGTCCCTTCTCTTCCGGAGAGCAGAGAACCCGGGGGCTCCCCAGCTCCAGGGGAGTGCGACCCTGACACCGAGACTGGGGTCAGAGGAAAGGAAATGCTTACAAACCCTCGTCCACGCCTACATGTAGAGGCGGCAGCCCCAAACCACGCGAGGCCCCACAGGAAAAGGATTCCAGGAGCGCGTGGGGCCTCTCCTGGCAAAGGAGCGGTTTCCCTCTAGAAAATCTGAATCATTCACCATGGCCCACATTTAATGGAAAAAGCATCGCATTCCAACAGATGGAGAAAGCGTCTGCTAGAGCCCCACGTCCACGCGAGGCTAAACTCGCGGCCAGCTGGACAGAAGACCCCCCTGCGCCCAGCAGCTCAGCCGGGGGGGGCCTCCAGCGGGCGTCCGGGCTGCCGCCGCCCTCCAACACCCACAGGCCCAGCACGTGCCGGTCAGGCCTGCTCCCTTGGAGGGCACCACGCCACCCGGGTGCAGCTCAGACGGGGCCCCGAGGCCACCGGACACCAAGGCCGCGTGACGTCCCTCCTGTGTTCATCCTGTTCCGCTCCACCCTGACGAGACCGCCGGCCCCTTCCAGCTCCCCCCTCACCTGTCGTGACCCCGCGGTCTCTTGGGCCCTCCCCCCCACGCCCCTCCCCCACGCTTGCTCTTGGGCACTTCTGCCAGAAAAGCCTCACGACGACCCACTGCGCATGCCCAGGCGTGCCCAGCTGTGGACTGGTGCGCACCACCGGCAGGCCCCACCCACTCCTCCCCTGCCCCTGAGGCTGGGCTGGCCCTACAGGGGTCCACGGAGCGTCCCCCTCAAGACGGGTGCCTGTCCCAGGCTCGTGACGCCCCTGACGATCTCCAGCTCCCAGGACGGACAGGCTTCCCGCCCTTCTGGTAACGCCTCCGTTAGGCGATCCGTCCTTTCGTCTGGAAGCTCAGATACTTTTCTCTTCTCCAGACCCCACCGCGCGGAGCTCACACATTTCAGTCAGGACACACGTAGCCTCGTGTTCTCGCCAGCCCTGCTGGGAGGCGGGCGTGCCCCGCGCTGTGCAGGCTTCCCTTCTGCCTCCTTCCCTCCTTCCTCACCTCCCACTGCCCAGCGCTGCCTCCTCCTGGACCCCACGGACCGCGTGTCTGGGCTTGCGGGCACGCTCCCCAGCCGTCCCCTTCCCTCCCGAGTCCCAGCATTGCTCTCCGGTGACCCTGCTGCTCCCCACTCCACAGACTGCCCTGGATGCGGCCTGCGTGCGACTGTGAACACAGATGCTTCGGGCTTTAAGATCTCACACTTCCCCCGCGACAAGAGGACAGAGGGAAGTGTGACTGTAGGTGAGTGGCGGGGACAGTGGGGATGGGGAGGGCAAGCACGGTCTTCCGGTCGGAGTGCGGAGGCAAACGGGGAGCCCTTCGCCTGACAAACCTCCATTCTGTCTGCGGAACCAGAGTGGTGCTTCTCCCACCTGGCCCTGAGCCACCCAGCCCGGCCCCGCCATGACGACGGCCGCGGAGACGCAGGACACGGCCCCGAGGACAACCCCGCTGCGGTCTGCGCTGCGGAGGAAACGCCGCTTCTCGGAAAGAAACACGCAGGTGGCTCGCCGTCCAGGTCCCAACACCGTTTATTCGGCCCAGCGAGAGGCGCTGTGCGCACGGCCCGCGCTAGTGATGGTGCTGTCGGAACTGCAGTCCGCAGTAGCCGCACGTCCCCGTCTTCGTTTCCTTGTCCTGCAAGATTCAGAAGAAAGACCTCACGTCCCGTGCTCTGCTCCCGTCTAAACGCGTCCCGCATCAGACGGGACTGCGTGCACCGCGCCTGAGCTCGGGTCTCAACTAGACACGGCTTAAGCCCTCTGAGGTCGCGCGGGGACAGAGGACCGTCACGGCACCGGGGCCCAGGTCTGACTCTGCTCCACCCCGACTCGCTGCCAGCCGTGGGCAGGGGCCTGAACCCTAGCTCCGGCCCCGGAACACGGGGTCATCTGCAAGGACCGCCCCGAGGACATGTCTTCTGGCCTTAGCTCAGCGCCCGTCTTCTCTCCCAGCCCGTGAAGGCCGAGGTTTCACCCTGGGCCCAGGATTCAACGGACTGGAACAGGTGGGGTGCTGTGCAGAGGCCCACCAGCCCCCAGGCCAGGGTCCGGTCCAGACACGCTCAGGCCACAAGCAGACGGGGTGCCAGGGTGCTGCGACGTCCCTCCCTTGCATCCACGCTGTGGCAGACCTGAGCCTCAGCCCCCGCTCGCCCCTCTGCTCTAACGTCCCGGTCCTCCCCTCACCAAAGCCCTGTGGGGGCACAACCTCCAAAATGAGGTTCCAGGAAGATCAAGCCGCAGGTGCGGCAGGAAAGCGGACTGTGCTGGCAACGCTAAGCGCGTCCCCATGGAGAGGGCGCCCATCACGTGGTCCCTACCACGTGGTTGGAGGAAAGGTGAGAGCCAGCGCCACAAGGGCCACGCGGGACGGGACAGCTTAGACTAGACCCGCAAGGACAGGTGACACGGTACCAGGTTTATGTACACTTTCGGGTGGCCAAGAGCCCCCCCGCCGCCGTCACACGCGATCACACGATTTCCAACTTCACTCACGGGCTGCTCAGCGATCAGATCAATGGCAAAGTTTTCATTCACCTGGAACAAGACGGAAAGAAAATCTCATGTAGCCAAGTACAAAAGCGGGACAATTCCACGGAATTTAAGTCTACGTGGAGGACGGCCCCACACTCAGGTCCTGCCGGCGCAGGCATACTCTGGACGTTCCCGTGCACTCGCATCTGCAACTGCTGCGGTCTTCAACGTACACGCGACGCTTCCCGTCCGGACACAATTTCAGACTCGCAGAAACGGGGCAGGAGCCAGATTACGAACACTTGCCCCTGGTCATACCCAAGGTGCGGACCAGAGCCCTTGCGCTGCGCCCCTGGCTTCAGCACCAGCTCTGCTCCCGGCCCCGCGTCTCGCTCCACCCGTGACACGCAGAAAGGCACCAGGGCCGGCTGTCCCCGCCAGCAGGGGCCCCTCCGCGGTCACGGGGCAAGGAAGCTCTGGCAGACTCCCTCGGCCACACCCAAAGGACAGCCAGTTTGGGGAAACACCACATGGAACAACGCGGGACAACACGGGACACTGGAGAGACGACGGGGTTGCAACTGCAGGGACAGAAACCCAACAAATACGCTGAAATCTGTGATTTCGCAGATTGGAAGACTGAATGAATACCTCGCCGTTAGGGACGGATGTCACTGTAAGAACTGGGACACGGAAGGAATCGACACTGCCGCTTCCTCCAGGCTAACCCCATGTCTTCACAAAAGCGCTGAAGCTGCGGGGAAGACAGCGTCACCCTCAACCCCATCCGGAGTCACCGGCCACCGCCCCGAAACGCCAGGCGGCCCCCACACAGTGACCTCGTAAAGAGACCCCGAGTCTGACCTGATGCAGCCGCCACAGCCAACGCCGGTTCCACACCCCGAGAACAGAGGCACCGAACCCCACAACGTGCCGCAGCTGGGAGACCCAGCCGCAGGCAACGCCAGAGAGAGACCCGGGTCCTCGGACAGGTGACTTCCAAGCAGGTAAAGGGAGCGTCTGTGGGGGGGGGGGGGGGGCGACATCTAAAAGTTAAAACACACTTAGACGCGTGAGCAAGTGCACTGCCTGGGGCTTATCCGTGTCCTCAGCCACGAGATTTTTTTTTTACTGTGACACATCAAAGCTCTTTACCTCCGACCAGCCGTTTAACTCAGAGATCGCCGTAGTCTGCAGTCGCGTCTGCGCCTCGTGGGGTCCGCACGCACCGGGGACTCGGTTCGCCGGGACAGAGTCAGCGACCTGCTTGTGAAACGGCGGCCCTGGTGGGGAGCGGGCCGTGGGCCATCAGCACGGAGAGCAGCGCGGCCGCCTCGGGAAGTCTCCTGGTTGGTAACGGCTGCGTCAATCCGGGCTCGCAGGACGAGGGACCATGACACTATCCGCCCACGTCTGTTCCGTTAAACAGATTCGCACACCTGGCTGGGCAAGTCACGTGTCTCGCAACGAGCTATGTGGCCAAGGGGACCCAGGCCAGGAGACCCGCCTGGCTCGGACCTGACCCGCCCTGAGCCAGGCGTGCACAGCCTCCCTGGCCATGGCCCAGGAGACAAAGCTCCCAAGGCCGGGAAGGTAAAGCATCGAGTGTGCGTGTGCGTGTGTGCGTGTGCGTGCGTGTGTGTGTGTAGGGAAAGGTCCCCAACGTCCCCACAGCCCTGTCATGGAGCCGACTCCCGTGTCCCACCCTGGGGGGCCAGCCCACACCACGGCTGCAGCTTCCCACCCCGGAGAGCCGTGCAAAAGCAGGAGGGACGTCCAGAGGTACGTGCCCCCTCCAACGGCGTGTGCTCCCCAAAGCCGTCCGCGGCAACCCGTCTCGCCCCCACCACACTCTCAGCCGTCCGCAGGCTTGGTGTCCCCTGCTCGGGCTCCCAGGCTGCGGCAGCTCATGGCTCCCCTAGACCCCGCGTCATCGTCAACCCACCCAGGGCGGAAAACAACAGCGAGACCACATCTGGGACGTCACCCGCCTCTGGACGCTGGAGGCTCGTCTGTGCACAGCACACGACACGGGACGAATACAGTCGGGGCCACTACTCTTCCTGGCAGACGTCCCCGCAGCCACCGTGGGAGTGACACTGTGCGCAGACATTCGGGAAACGGAGGCTGCACGCAGAGTAAGCGCCGCCCGGCTCGTCCGCCCGCCGCACAGTGAGTACCAACCTCGGTACTGTGGGTGGCTGATGGCAGAGCCGCCGCGCCGGTCAGTCCTGGCCGCCGGGGCCCAGCCGGGTGCCCGCCCCGCGTCCCCAGAGCCCCACCGACAGGGAGAGGCCCCACCGTAGCGAAGACAGGGAAACGAGGATCAATGTTTACAAATAAAGGGGGGCTGGGACCTCTGAACTTTAACGGAACCTGGAAATAAGTTAGAAAGGCACAATCGGTCTCCGTGAACAGCTCCTCTAAAGCCAGCAGAGTCCGTCCAGAGGACACGCGATCCCACAGGGCCAGCCCCTCACTCTTGCCCGGAAACAGACGGCCTTGCCTGCCGTTGACTCAGATAATGTCCCAAACCCACCGAGTGTGGACATTCTGCAAAAACTTCATTATCGCTACAGACTGACTTTGTGAAGTTTCGTTTCTACAAACCCCGCAGGAGGTTACGGGGACATGGGGCTCCATCGGAGCCGAGGGGCCGCACACCGCGCGGCCGGCTGGGGAGGCCGGGCCACGCTACAGGCTCCTCTGAGCACAGCGGCCCCACACACGGCCTCGCCGCTCCGCTTACGCGCGCACTGACGGCCGGCCGCGGAGGCCGGGAGGTCCCGCTCCCCTCAGCTGCAGAGCCGGGCATGCCACACACGAAGCCTGCGCTGTAACACGGGACGCTGTAACACGGGACGTGTCAGGAAGGCCGCACTGACAAACCCCCGGGCCCCAGCATGGCCGTCAGGCAGACCGCCGTCTCCCGCGGGAAGGGCAGCTGACACCGGAGACGGACACAGGACTGCCCCTGTCACTCAGCCCCAGGGTGACCCTGACCTTCCGTGACGAACGTCTCATTCCCGGGATTCGGTTCGACCACAGGCGCACGCAGAGTCCCGGAGCCGACACGCACCCAGCAGCCGACCCCAGGTGGCAGCTCAGGGCTTGGTCTCGCCGCCCTGGAGGAGCACCGCGGGCCTGCCAAGGGCATGAACGCAGAGAACATCACAGCACCCGGGCTCCTGCCTCAGCCGCCAGCACCACGGGTTTCAGGCAGACGATGTCACACGCCCTCAACTGCCCACGGCCTCAGGGTTGTCCTTTACGCGCCACTAACGTCACGAGTGGGAAATTACCTGCCCGTTTACCTCCTGGCGGCCAGCTGACCGGGCACAGAGACACATGGGCTCAAATTCATTGGGTGGCGGCTGCTACCGTCGTCTCGCCCGCGCTCTGGGGAGTGACGGTTCCTACGGGCCATTTACTCGCGTACGTCACACTGAGGTCACACCCACGAAACACACAACGTACGACGCGGGACCACACGAGACAGTCCTACGCCGACACAAGGAGGAACCGCCTCGCTGAGTGACCCCCGTGCTGGACGCGGCCAACCCTGCTCGGGGAGACGCGCGACCGGAGTCAGTAGGAGCCCAGCCGGCATCGGACGACCGGGGTCTGTACCACCGACATCTGCATTCCCTTGAACACACGTGGGTACACACACGTATGTAATTTTTAAATCACGGTAAAAATGGATATTTTCATCCAAATTAATTTTTAACACAAATTTGGAGAAAATGCTCAAAAATACCTCCTAGGCTTTTTGTACAGCAGTGTCTGCAGGTGCCCTGGGGCGATCTGGCCAGTGCAGAGGCTGAGGACAAGCACAGACGCGTGGAACCGCCAGAAGGCCAGAGGAAGGCACAGACCTCGAGGCTCAGCGCCCGGCTCACCTCAGCGGAGAAGTCACTTCACCAGGCGAGTGGTCCACTCTGCAGCGCCCAGGAGACGCAAGGCCCAACAAGCCAAGGGCTACAAGCCCTTGAGGGACACTCGTCACTCCCGGTGGGGCCCGCAGCCACACCGCACGCACCCCTGCCTGCGAGCTCCTCCCTCCAGCACTCACAGCCCCTGCTGTGCGTCCACAACGTCCAGACCCCTCTGAGGTGGACGGGCTTCAGGTCACTCCACCAAACACAGCAGGTCGGGTGGACACCGGTGCCACGGGGACCGCTCCTCAGCTCAGCGGTGGCTGGCACCTTCCAGCTGCTAGTGAGGAACCAAGGTGCCCAGCGGGTGAGCCAGACTCACCTGCCCGCCGGGGGTCGGGAGGCCATCTGAGACGGGCAGGAAATGTCCAGAGCACCCCGGCAGCGAGGGTCCCCGCTGCCCCGATGGCCGGCAAGGGCGATCCCGCCTGGGCAGAGCCACCCCGTCATCGCTGCACAAGTGGAGGCACGGGGAGCTGTGCTCAACGGACTCGGCCTCCCAGTGCTCTGGGCTCTCTGCCTCACTGCGCATCTTTAATGCCCACGAATGACGCCAGCCCCGTCGCCGTAACCCAGCAGCAACAGAATAGCGCACGCGCTCGCTGATGGCCTCCCGGGGCGGGGGTTCCCTAGCGGCTCGTCCCCTCGGACCCAGCGCCCTCAGCCCAGTGAGGTCCCCGACGGGGGCAGGCAGCGCTTGGGGGGCTGCACAGATCCGGACGCGGTCAGAGCGGCCTGGAGCCACACTCGAGACCAGACAAGTCCTCGGAGCCGCAAGGTGACAGAGACGGCACTGCTGCTGTTCCCACTGTTGTCACCATCACCGCCATTCTGCACGCGGTCTCCTGTCCACACGCGCTCTTCTGCTAGAAGACAGGAAACGTGCGCCTTTCGTCTGATGTATGTGACCACAGAGTCATGGAAACGCTTTCTGTAGCTTCAGACAAGCATCTGCTCGGTTCCAGCCCCCTGCCTCGCGGAGGTGGCCCAGGACCATGGCAGGCCTGGCTTCTGCCCACCTCGAGCAGTGGGAGCTGCGCAGCCGGTTCTTCAGCATGTGAGTGTCTCGTCTTAGGAAGACCCCGAACCGGCCCGCACGGATTCCTTTGCAGATGCGCCGCAAACCGCACGAGGTGCCTCTGGCCAGGAGTAGCCAAGAGCCACACACAGATACTTTCCGCGTCCCTCTGCAAAGGCCAGCTCAGCTCTCCAGCTTTCCGCGCTCCTTGTTCATCCGATTTAGCTCAGGTTTGGTGGGTTTCTGAAAATACAACTGACCGAAACTAGAGAACCAGCAAGATGTGGGGTTGTCGGAGGCTGGGGGGCGGAAGGATGAACAGGTGGAACGTGAGACGGTCTCAGGGCACGCAAACTACTCTCCGACACTGTAAAAACGGGCGCGGAACACGTGTCTGTCACAACCCACAGCTTGTACGGCACGGACAGGAACCCCGACACGAACCGCGGGCTTGAGCGCACGTGTCGACACCGTCAGGTGTTCGAAGCATCAGCTGTAGCGACCGCAGCCCCTGACAGAAGGCGCTACTTGAAACAGGCCGCCTGGCAGGAGGCGGGTCCAGGGGAAGCCTCTGCACTTCGTGTCCCCGTTTCCAGTACACGTAAAACTCCTCTAAAACAACGTCTTTGGGAAACACTAACAATCTTAAAATACCACCAAGTACCAAACGTCCATGGCACGCACGCAAGCCCGAGCGGCACACCTCGTTTACAAACAGGCGCACCCGTACGACTGAACAGTGCTCCCCGAACACACGTGATGTGCAACAGCAAAAGGCCACAGACAGGACAGGGGCTCCGGACCTGGGTGAGGGGACACCTTCGGCTCTGCCTCCTCTGTTCACACTCCACTGGCTTTGCGAATTCTGATTTTATTTGGTTGGTTTTGGTTTTCAGCTGCTCCGGTTGCCCCCTAAGGCGATCAGAAACCAGAGGCCACAGAGTCTCTCTAGCAGACAGGAGCTTGGGACAGACCCAGGTGCTTGCTAACGCATCAGGACTGCTGAGCTGGGGAGCCGGGGCCGGACCGCAGGAGCTACCCAAGGCGTCAGGACCCACTGCTCCGCCCGAGGCACTGAACTCTGTCTCCACCACCCTGTCCCCCGAAAGGCAGGAAAGGAAGTAGAAAAAGAGAATCTAAGAACAGACAGTGTGACCAAGATCAGAGGGCGGAAACACAATTTACTGACCGTTGAGAAGTAACAAGAGCTAACAAGGCTGACTGAGGGAAGGAGGGGCGCAAGGTGACTGCGGAGGACAAAAGGACTCGGAAGGGGAAGACGGCCCAGACCACGGCCCGCGGACTGCGGATCCGGCAGCCCAGGTCAGAGAGGAATTAGGAGGAGCTCAGGTTCCTGGAGACACCGCGATCTGCATCCTCTCTCCTGCCGTCACTGTACGGGACCAGTCACTGCCACTCAGGGCAGGACGGTCCTCCTGCCAGCTTCAGCTGGGGAGTGTCCGTCCCTGTAAGAACAAGGCCTCCTCCGTCCGGCAGGAAGTATGACAAGCAAACCCCAACACGGGGACTGAAACAGTAATTTTTAAAACTTGATGATGACTTCCTTTAATCTGGGGGTCTGGGGAGTATGAGGCAGAGAAATGAAAGGAAAATAAAGGGCCGCCGTCGCTCACACACACCCAGACTGCGCTGAGGCGGCGGCACCAGTACTTCGGGGGAAACAGCAGGAGACAGACACGCGCGGGCACTTCACAGAAACGCAGACTTCCAGAGCCGCCCGGGGTCTCGTCTGAGAACTTGGGTCTCTTCCATGTCTCGCTGTTCCGTAAAGGCTTCACCGAGACGCAGCTGTCTGTCCCTCACCTCCTTACCTCTTTCTGGCGACCGACGAACCGGACCCTCCTGTAGTCCGCATCGTCATAGACCTGGGGAAAGACCGTGCGAGATTTTTACAGCCTGATTCTGAACGTCGCCGAGTGGCAACAGCTAGCATTACGGAAAAGCGTGTGTTCGGAAGGTTCTGGCTGTTTGTCATCGAGGACAGGAGGGACCGAGGGCGGCTGCGCGGGCGCGGCTCGGCGAGAGACCGAAGAAGGGAAGAGGCGACGACGCCGGGGGTCGGCAAGGCGGGGCTGAAGGAGCGGACAGACGCGGGCAGCGGAGGGACCCCCGTTTCCTCCCCAGCCGGCCGGCGGCGCAGGAAAGCGTCCCCGGGGCAGCGCGGTGACAGGGGTCCCTGAGTCCCTCCCGGCCGTGTCTGCGCTCCGGGGGGCCCCTACGCAGCGCGGCGCAGACGCGAGCCGGACAGCGGCTCGCCCAGGAACCCCGCGCCCTCAGCGCCCCGCGCGTCAGAGCGTAAGACCCACACAGTCCCCGGGCCCGCGGGACCCCGCGCGCGGCCGCCGCTCCTCCGGGAACCGGACGCTCAGGCCAGCGCGTCCCCCAGCCGCGGGCTCCGAGGGCACCGCGAGCCGAGACGGAGGGCGGCCTCCACGCCGCAGCGCTTACCTGGCCGGTGTGCGTAATCTTCTCCCCGGTCGGCGACGTGCGCACCCCAAAGCACCGGACGCCCCGGGGCAGGCTCAGCGCCGCCCTGCCGCTGCGGCCCAGCAGCCGGCAGAAGGTCACTGCCGCCGCCATCTTGTGGGCTGACCCTTGACCCGGCGCACCGACACGCTGACGCATGCGCACCGTGTCGCAGGGCCCTGGCGGCCCGACTTCGCGCGCTGCGGGGCGTCGCGCACGCGCGCTGCGTTCCGGCGGGAGCATCCGGGCAGGGGCCGCGGCCCGGTTGGGAAAAGGCGGGAAACTGTGCTCGCGGCTTGAGCGCCGGCGGCCGCCGGGACGTTCCCGCCGGGGTGGGACGGGGAGGACGGGAGGTGCAAGGGCGCGGCTCACACTGGCCGGTCACTGATGATCACGGGGGTGTCCCCCGCGGGGGACCCGCTGGAGCGAGCGGCGAGCACCACGGGGGCAGCGCGGCTGCAAGGAGCGGCCGGCGAACTCGATGCGGCCCCGCGGCCCCGTCAGCCCTGGCGGCCCCGCCCCTCGCGTACCCGGGCGGCCTGCGGCTTGCAGCCCCGGCGCCCTTAGCGGCCGGGAAGGCGGGCGCGGGGCTCCCCGTGCCCGCGGCGGGAGGCGGGCGCGCCGGGCTCCGCTTCCGCTGGGCCGGGCCGTGGGGGGGGGGGGGGGGCCGGGGGGCCCGCGCGGGGGGCGCGCCCCGGGGCCCCCCCCCCCCCCGGGGGGCGGGGGGGGGGGGGGGGGGGTGGTCCGAGGGCCGCCGGCGAGGAGCAGCCCCCGGAGCCCGCCGCCTTCCCCGGGAATCCCCGAGGGCGCGCCGTGGGTGCTCCCCGATTTTGCGTGGGCTCCGGGTGCGTCCGTGCTCTACACCGGCCGGGATTTCCCGTGCGTCCCGGGCCTCTGCTTCCGCTCCCCGGGGCGCGGCCCGAGCCCGTCGGCGCCGGGGGCGGGAGGCCGTCCGGGGAGTCGCCGGAGACTCCGCCTTTGTGTCCGGCACCGAGGGAATGACCACGTGACCCCCGCCGCCATCTTTCTTCCTGGCGCTCATTCCGGGCGGTGGCGTCCGCGCCCCATTGCGCAGGCGCTTGCGAGGCGCGCGGCCAGTCGTCGCGGTCCTGTGTTCTCAGGTGAGGGGCGCCGGGAGTCGCGAGGGGCCGGGGCCGGGGCGGTGGCTGCTGCGGGGGCTCGGGGGTCCCTGCGTGGGCCATAGCCACACGCCCTCCGCTCCCCGGACGCTGCGGCCGAAAAGGGCCGCCTGTTGTCCCCCGCGGGCGGGCATGTCCGGGGCCTTCGCGGACCGCCGGCGGCCGGGGGTGCGGGGCGGGGCGGGGGCGCGGGGTTGGGGTTAGAGGCCGCGGGTGCAGCGGGAGGCGGGGGCCGCAGGCGGGGCGGAGGCGCCGCTGCCGGTGGTGCTCGAGGTTCCGCAGGACCGCGTTCTGCTCCCGCTCAGGTCCGGCCGCGCCATGGCGTCCGCGCTGGCGGCGAAGATGCTGGCGTCCGCCCTGGGCCCCCTGCTCCGGCCGCGGCCTCCCCCGGCCGTGCCCCGCGCGCTCTCCACGCTCCTGCCCGGACGCCCTGGCGCTGCAGGGCCCGCGGGGCTGCCCGGCCGCCTGCTGCCCGGCCTGGGGCCGCCCGGCCTGCAGCCCGCCCTGGGGTTCAAGACCAAGGGCGTCATCAAGGAGCGCTGCCGGGACTGCTACCGGGTGAAGAGGCGCGGCCGCTGGTTCATCTACTGCCGAGCGAACCCGAAGCACAAGCAGAGGCAGATGTAGCCGCGGCGTCGCGAGCACCGCCGCGTCCCCTCCCGGGCAGGGGGGCACCACCTGGGGACCGACAATAAAACGTAAACTCGCGTGGTCTGTGTCCAGCCTCGCGTCCTCCTGACTCTGCGCCTCCTGTCGCAGCCCAGTCCCGCCCCTTGGTCCGGCAGGGCCCCAGGTGGGGGTGCGTCGTGCGCAGACCGTGCGCTGGGCGGGTGGGCGGGCGGACGGAAGACCAGGCAGAGTGGGTCTGCCCCGACCCCCACCCCCAGCTCACAACGCATCCCGGTTAGAAAGAGCCAGATCCCTTGGGACGGAGGATACCACGAGGCCAGCTCAGCCTGGTCTGCGTGCGGCAGGGCGCCGCTCTCACGGCACTGCACGGTCCTGTCGGTCCTGTCGTGAGGACCGTGGGACAGCCTGGAAAGCAGCTTATAAGTCAAGGCCGACTGGACTTTCTATAGGCAGACGGATTCCAGGTTTCAGCTAAGCGTGTTTGCCGTCCGTGAGGAGACACGAACACGCGTATGTGTGGTACGTGCGTGCGCAGAGCCATGCAGCTCTGCTACTCTGCAGGCATGTGGCCTGGGACCAGTGACGCAGGTGTTCTGCGTCCCTTGTCTCAGGTCTGGTAGCCTCACCCACATGGTCTGAGCTCTGGGTTGTGACCTCCGGTGGCCTTCCTGTCCAGGCCACGGCTGGAGCGGGTTCCACTGGTGGGATGGTGGTACAGGATGGTGAGTATCGGTGAGCAGCGTGTGCAGAGGCCAGCGAAGGCGTTCCCCAGCCATGCTGTCCCTGGGAGGTGGGTGCAGGCTGAGTCCCGCAGGACCCGGCAGGGTGAGATGCAGGGATGTCCCAGCAAGGGGCCCTGGCAGGCTGGGGGCCGAGGTGCATCGTGCACGGGGAAAGCTGGATGACCCCCCCAGCACTCAGGCAGCTCAGAGCCGTGCTCCGGCGCTGTGCCTATAGTCCTGGCCTCGCGGGCCCTGACTCTGGTACCCAGGTCCCCAGCACAGGGCCCAAGAGGCAGCTCAGACAGAGAAGGAAACACTTTCCAGCAGCGCTTCATCCTGCAGGAAGGGGGGATTCTGCTAGTTCTGCAGGAGCGAGGACCTTCTTTCCTCATCAAGTGCGTCAGGGACCCTGTCCGGGTTCCGTGCGGCTGGGCCTCGCAGAAACGAACGTTTGTAGTGTAACAGGTTTCATTCGAGTTAAACTGTGTCGAGTGCAGATTCTCACAGGGAGATCATCGCCTGTCCTATCAGCGCACAACTGCGGGATGGGGCTGTGACATGGGCGGTTTTTCCTGCTCACTACTGCTGGCCCTCGGGACAGACTTTCTCTGTGCCTGGCTGTCCAGGGCACTGTAGGGTGCTGCATCCTTGGCCCCCTCCCCCGGGGTGCCAGGAGCGCCCTCATCCTGGGCGTGACAACCAGATCTCCAGATGTGGCCAAGGGCTCCCAGGGCTCGCTCCCCGACAGGAGCTGATACTTCCCACCAGCCCACAGGGTTTGTCAAGAACTGAAGCCCCGGGCCGGGGACCCTGTTTCTGTCCTACTTTGCTCTCAGTCTGCTACGAGGGCTGGTCCGTAGTAGGCACTGAGCAAATGCATGTGCACTCACGTGGTAACGACAGGACAAGGCCTTACAAGGAGACGGCCTTTCGTCCTCTCCACTTGGCTGCCGCGGGCTTCTGTCCAGCGAAGGCCACAGCTTCGTTCTGAAGAGTTGGCCGACAGGTCCTGTCTGTGGGAATGCAGCCCCGTCCTGCGTGGGGGAGAAGTTGGATACTGCCCTGGTCCAGGACACGCACACAAACACGCCACACACACCTTACTCCTTTTCAGTTGTTTTCTCCTCGACAGGTAAGTGTGAGGTCTTTACTTGCCCGGTGACTGCCTGGCTCTGCAAATATTTGGTGGTGCTGTGTGCGCAGGGAAGTGACTCTCGAGGTATCCAAGGACAGGCAGTAACCAATGTACGGAAGCGGGGTGGGGGGGCCAAATCCACAGGAACCTGGGATGGTAATTGACGAGCTGGGATTCTAAGAGGGTGTTGATGAGTTTTTAAAGCATTCATCCCTCCTGGGGTTCTTAGTCTCTCTTCGATCTCAGGGGACCGCCTGTGTGCTGACCAAAGCGTCCTTATGGCTCACTTGCTTTCCAGTGTCCGGATGAGCCCACGTGTATAGCCCAGATGCTGCAGTGTAACAGCAAACCTCGTTGTGGTCAGGAGGAAGCAGACACACCCGTCCCCCTGTGCTTGACCCCATATGTGATGTCCGTGCCTTCCACTGGCCAAGCAGTTGCTTAAATACTGTATGGCCTGAAAATCCTTACAGCTAGAGTTACATTTTCAGAGAAAGTGTGCCAGCTCCTCATTTGGGCCACTGCAGTAGTTCCGTCTCACCCTGGGATTGGAGTTCACAATGACCACAACCTGCCAAAAGGGTTTCATGGATTTTCTATTATCCACACAGTGAGAAGGAGCTTTGTAAATGCTCCCATGAACAGACAGAAACTGAAATAAAAGGTGCTATTTGTAATAGCACCAAAACCAGGAATGTTTAGATACAATCTAACAAAATTTATACACATTCCATACACTTAAAATTACACAACACTGTTGAAAGAATTTGAGTAAGATCTACAGATTAAGCTATACCATGTTCGTGGGTTAGAATACTTGATAGGGTCAAGTCTCCAAACTGATCTACAAACTTGATGTAATCCCAGTAAAAATCCCAGCAAAATTGTTGCACAAATCCCATGGTTATTCAGAATTTTGTATGGAGAGGCTAAGTATGCAAATTAGCCAAAATTTTTAAAATAGAAATGTTGAAGGAAGCTTGCCCCCTGATATCAGAGCTTACAATGAAGCCACAGTAGCCAAGACACTAGTCCCCATGCAGCAAAGCACACAGAAGGGAAGAGCGTGGAGGGGTCGGAGATGGACCCACACATCCCTGCTCAGGTGATTTTCAAAACAGGGCAATTCAGTGAAGAAGGGGCAGACTTTTGTACATAGAGTGCTTGAAAATTGAATTTCCATATACACAAAATAATTCTCAACACATACCAATATTAAAAATAGGGGTGCCAGGGTGGCTCACTGGGTTAAGCCTCTGCCTTCGGCTCAGGTCATGATCCCAGTCGGCTCAGGTCATGATCCCAGGGTCCTGGGATCGAGCCCCGCATTGGGCTCTCTGCTCAGCGGGGAGCCTGCTTCCTCCTCTCTCTGCCTGCCTCTCTGCCTACTTGTGATCTCTCTCTCTGTCAAATAAGTAAATAAAATGTCTATTAAAAAATAAACCATAGGGACGCTTGGGTGGCTCAGTTGGTTAAGCAGCTGCCTTCGGCTCAGGTCATGATCCCAGCGTCCTGGGATTGAGTCCCGCATCGGGCTCCTTGCTCGGCAGGGAGCCTGCTTCTCCCTCTGCCTCTGCCTGCCACTCTGTCTGCCTGTGCTCGCTCTCTCTCCCTCTCTCTCTCTGACAAATAAATAAATAAAAATAAAATCTTAAAATAAATAAATAAAAAAATAAACCATAGAGCTAAATGCGAAACCTAATACTATGAAATCTTCACAAGAAAGCGTAGAAAATACATGTGACTTGGGATCTGCAGATTTATTAGCTATAACAGCAAAAACATGAAAGAAAACCATCATAAATTGGATTGCACCAAAGTTATATCCTCAATATGTTTTCATCAAAGTTTACATCTCTTCAAAAGATACTGTTAAGTAAATGAAAACAAGCTAAACACTGGAGACGATATTTGCAGAACACCTTTCTGATAAAAGAGTGGGTCTGGATTCTACGATGCGATCTCAGAACTCAGCGATGGGGAGACCACAAACCCCGCTGAAAGTGGCAAAAGCCGTTTCACAAAGGAACACACACTGGTGGGACATAAGCAGATAGAAGTGTTTAACGCCGGACTTCGGTGAGACGCGCGTGAACATCACGACAAAATCACCCACTTAACAGAACGGCTGCGGGGTGGGAAGCGGAGGATGCGGCAGCCGAGGTAACTCTCCGCAGCGTGGCGCGGCCCCGCCGGACCGGCCCGCCGATCCCGTCAAGTGACTCGCTGATAGCGGCCCTGCCTTGAGTACTCGTCCAGGAACAGCGAGAACATGTCCACAGTGAAACCTTTATGTGGCCGTGACGGTTTTACTTACAACCAAGACAGACAAAACCACCCACTGGGAGCAGCCCACGTGTGCCTCGCTGGGGGACGGGTCCAGCGGGTGTGGCGCGCTCAGCGGCTGAGGACGGGGAAGTGACCCAAACGAGAACACGCACGAACCCCGGATCCGCCGCTCCGACTGACGGAAGCCTGCCCTCCGAAGGCTGGACGCCGCGGTCCCGGCGCTGCGGCATGGTGGAGAGTCCGAACTGCGGCAGGGACACGTGTGGCTCGGTGCTGGGGGCGGTGTGGCTCGGTGCTGCGGGCGGTGTGGCTCGGTGCTGCGGGCGGTGTGGCTCGGTGCTGCGGGCGGTGTGGCTCGGTGCTGCGGGCGGTGTGGCTCGGTGCTGGGGGCGGTGTGGCTCGGTGCTGCGGGCGGTGTGGCTCGGTGCTGGGGGCGGTGTGGC
>NW_019154116.1:1034112-1050521 GCF_002288905.1 Enhydra lutris kenyoni | reverse complement strand
GGGCGGTGTGGCTCGGTGCTGCGGGCGGTGTGGCTCGGTGCTGCGGGCGGTGTGGCTCGGTGCTGCGGGCGGTGTGGCTCGGTGCTGGGGGCGGGGGCCAGGCAGGCTGCGAAGGGGCAGGAAGGAGTGCTTTCGGGTGATGGGACTCCTCCATGCGCCGACTGGGGTGGCAGTTTCGTGACAACACACGCTTGCAAACTCAGAACTTCGCTTCAGTGGACCTTGCAAAGACTCCCCGGTGGAAGCGCTAGGTAGCAAATAAGGATCGAGTAAATTTTTTTTTTAAAAAAGGAACTCAGTGAGCTGTGGGACCGGGTCCAGCATTCTTCCCGGGGGGAGAAAAACAACAGTTGAAGAAATAACGGGCGAAGTGTTCTCATATTTGACGAAAACGATAAATCCACAAATGCAACAGGCTCAAGCAGGAGAATTATAAAGAAAACCGTATAATAATAATAGCATTACCAGATTGCTAAGTATCAGCTAAAGAGAAAGCCTGTAAAATCCGGGGAGAGAAGCGAGGCTGATCACTCGCGGAGAGACAAAAATCGCCACACGCTCATCAGAGGCCACGCGGCCCAGGGCAACAAAACGTCTTCAAGGAGCGGGGAGAGCGGCCGTCCGGAGACCTGCCCGCGAGGACCTCTCGAGACCGGCTGAAAGGCGAGAGCCGGCGGCACTCAAGGGAAACAGACATGTGCTCAGGAGCTCCTTGGCGGGGAGAAAGGACATCCTTCCCTCCTTCAAATGTCCTCTTGAGAGAACGCTCTACGGAAACAATGGCACAGAGTCCCGGGCTCACGGCGCGCGCAGGGCTGCGGCCGGAGGGCACGCGGCCGGAGCAGGCGCCCCGAGGTTCTCGCGAGCGTTCCGTGGTGTGACGTCACCGTGTACGCGACGCACGCGGGCAAACAGGTGAGTGCCGGAAGCCAAGTATGGAGGAATTGTGCGATATTAAAGGTGTTGATTTAAAATAAGAGCACCAAAAGAGGAAAAAGGAGCAGCATATTGATACGGAAAACAGGGAATGAAAGTAAGACCATAGATTTAAATTCAGCCTTTTTGGTACTCACAGCACACGTACATGGGCAAATGTCCTCGTCAGACGGCGGCGCGTCAGACTGTGTGAAGAGCGAGCCTTGGGGCACCGGGGGGCTCGGTCGGTTGAGCCCCCGACTCGTGATTTCAGCGAGGGTCAGGATCTCAGGGTCCTGGGACCGAACCCCGTATCGGGCTCCATGCCCAACAGACAGTTTGCTTAAGATTCTCTCTCTCCCCGCTTTCTGCCCCTCCCCCACTCGTGCTCTCTCCCTCTCTCTCTCAAATAAATAAATCTAAAAAAGAAAAAGCAAGGGGCGCCTGGGTGGCTCAGTGGGTTAAAGCCTCTGCCTTCGGCTCAGGTCATGATCCCAGGGTCCTGGGATCGAGCCCCGCATCGGGCTCTCTGCTCAGCGGGGAGCCTGCTTCCCTCTCTCTCTCTGTCTGCCTCTCTGCCTACTTGTGATCTCTGTCTGTCAAATAAATAAATAAAATCCTTAAAAAAAAATCTTAAAAAAAAAAAAGAAAAAGCAAGACCCAGGTATATGCAGTCTAGAAGAAACCCGTTTTAAATGTAAGTGACAGAGAGGATAAATGACAGAAGAAGTATCATTCAGACAATAATCAAAAGAAAGCTGGAGGGTCTATACTAATGTTGGTCAAAGTAGATTTAATCACCTTACCAGGTATAACGATAGATGGGTTAATTAATCAAGAACAGATAATATTAAATCTCTATGTGTTTAAAACAGAGCTTCAAAATACAGAAAGCAAAAATCTGTAGAACTACCAGGAGAAACAAAAATAAAAATCATGATTAGTGATATCAACACTTCTCTTTCAAAAATTGGGAGGAAAAGCAGAAAATATTAAGGGTGCAAAAGATTTGAACGACACCATCAACCAATTTAATCGATATTTATGAAACCTTCCCTGCACATCTGCTGCAGAAGCATCTTTCTTGGGCTCATAGAGGATGTACCAAAACTGACCATATTCTGGGCCGTAAGATGAGTTTCAATGGATTGCAAAGGACTTCAGTCATAAAAAATATGTTCTGACCATAGTGGTATTAATCTAAGATTTAACAACAGAGACATCTGAGAAGTCACTCAAATAATTGGAAATTAAACAACACAATTCTAAATAAACCATTCATCAATGAATTCAAAAAGAAGAGTGGAAGATAACTGAGCAAGGTGGGAAATAACACAACATATCCACTTGCGTGGAAAGCATTAAAAAGCGATACTTAGGGGTGCCTGGGTGGCTCAGTGGGTTAAAGCCTCTGCCTTCGGCTCAGGTCGTGATCTCAGGGTCCTGGGATCGAGTCCCACATCGGGCTGGGAGCCTGTTTCCCCCCTTCTCTCTCTGCCTGCCTCTCTGCTTGTGATCTCTCTCTGTCAAATAAATAAATAAAATCCTTGGGGAAAAAAAGGGATATACAGAAATTTATAACACTGAACGCTTTTATTAGAAAAGGCAAAAGGAAACAATGCTCTTTACTTCTACCCAAAGAAACTAGAAAATGGAGAGCAAAATCCAAATTATAAAAAGCAGAGTAGCAATAGGAAAAATGAAAGAATGTAAAGGCTGCTTCTTTGGAAGGAGCAACGAGACAGACCAGGAATCTTTTTTTAAGGTTTTATTTATTTATTTCTTTGCGAGAGAGCAGGGGCAGGAGCAGAGGGAGAGGGACAAGCAGACTCCATGCTGAGTGCAGAGCCCGACAAGGGGCTCGATCCCATGACCCTGAGATCATGACCTGAGCTGAAATCAAGAGTTGGACCCTTCACTGACTGAGCCCCCAGGCACCCCAGAATGTCCGGAATTTAACCTCTGGTAGCAGCAGGTGCTGACAAGTGGGATAACTGGCATGTAGCCAGATTTTCGGGTGCCTCTCCCCTGCTCCCCTCACCTCCTCTCCCCTGCTCCCCTTACCTCCCCTCTGCGTGCTGGAATCACATCCCAGATACATGCTCACATCTGCCCATCTCAGGCTCTGCTCCCGGGGAACGCCGGCCCACTCATCTCTCATGCAAAGCCAGCCAGGTCCCCGCAGGAACACTGGTGGACGTGACTGTCTCCCAGCGGCTTCTGCCTCGGGAAGGAGAATCGTGAACAGACAGCCGGGGTGCCTGTCCTATCGCGAACGTGAAGGGAGGTTCAGTAGCAGACGTGAAAACACGCTGAGAAGGTCGAACAGTTCACACGGGGTGTGTGTGCGCAGCAGGACTGAGGACATCCGGGGAGAGGTCTCCAGGGAGCCCCCACCTGGAAGGGTCGAAGGGCGCCTCGGAGAAAGGAGGAAAGCAGAAGGTGGTCAGCGGCTGGGGACCATGAGTACCCCCGCCCCGGGAAAGGCCGGACTTACGACCACACCCCCCATGTGCAGCAAGCTTTCCACAGGTCACGAAGAAGCCAGGTAAGGGCACGTGGCAAGGAGAATGGTGGGAAATTATTTGCATAAATTTGGGGTAGGAAGACTTCCTCTTCAGCAAGGCTCGGACTCCATAAGTCAGAAGAGAAGAAACACAACAGGCTCACTTTGGCAGGTGAAAGACGGCACTCGTGGGCCATGAGGGGCCAGCCCCGAAAGTGGCCACTTGACCCCAGAGGTCGGACGGTGGACAACAGATCCGTGTTCCCTGTGCTGCTTCCCAACACCGAGGCAGGCTCCGTCTGCTCCAGGAGCCAAATCTCCAAACCCCACTCCCCATGCAGCCTCTGGCTTCTGGTCAGGATGGAAGGAAAATCAGATCCCCTCCCTCCTGCCATGGAGAGGACACACCACCACCTTGGCCCTCTGTCCCCCCCGATGAAGCCGGCAACGGGACTCGAGCTTCCCAAGTTTCAGAGACACAGTGTCACACCACTGGGGAGGTTCTCTCTGCTCTGGGCCTCAGGGTCCTGTCCATCCCCTTCCCCTCCCCTCTGACAAGTGCCACCTCAGAGGGATGGGGGCCTGGAGGTGGGGCCCAGAGTCTGTCCTGAAAAGGCATAGACTGTCCACCAGGGCCTCAGCACACCCTCCAGGACTAGGGGAGATGCTGCCATCCAGCACATTCTGCAGAATAAGACGTCTGGGAGGGAATCTCCAGCCACGGACAGTAACACCCCAGGGGAGATGACAGGCTCACAGAAGGCATCGCCCACTCTTAAGGTCCAGCAAGCCGGCAGAGAGATGGACAGAAGGCATGAACAGGGAGAGTGCGGAAAATCCACCGAGATGCGGGGATCTCATCGTAATCAAGGAAGTGAGAAGAAAGGAGAAACGAAGCAAGCGTTTGCCCATCAGATTTGCAGAAGTTATGCAGAGAATGCTCTCCAGTGTGGACGGCTGGTGGTGAGCACGGACTCCTGGCCCCGCGGCCAGCGGTGCCCGTGCAGGGACGGAGCAGCAGCGCCCGAAGATAACATGTGTGCCCACGTGCTGAGTGCCCCCCTGCACACGCGGAGGACTGCAGGGGGCTGCCCTCGGAGCAGTGCGCGTCACGGCAAAGACCTGGAGTGAGCTCAGGGTCGGGGGCCCCGAGAAGTCAGCTAGGAGCCCTCAGACGGAGGACAAGGCCGCTGCAAGCCACAGGACACCCCTGCGACGCGTCTCGGCATCTTGCATCTGGAAGAAAGTTCTGCAACAGCGTGCCAAGCGTGTTTTCGTACATGTGAACATTAAACTCTTAAAAACCTAACCACGTGCTTTTCAAGGTGAAAATATCGGGTGCCTGCGTACAAAACAGTCTCAAGAGGCGCACAGCAGACGGCAGTGACGGTGCTTCTCGGGCAGCGGGCAGGCGGGAAGGGCACGGGGCCTCCCTTGTTGGTGTAGACGTGGTTTCCCTTCCTTTTGTTTTTGAGGAGTCGGGTTTGCGTCTCCCGTTTGTAACTGATTCCTGAGAGAGGAATGTGCCGCTGTGGACCGGACCCTCATCGAAGAGAATGTGAGCCACGGAATGACAGCACCGGACAGGGAGGCCCGCAGGCCCGCCCCCCCCCGTCCCCCGGGTCTCCTGTCCCGGCCCGGCCGCTTCATGTAGGCGAGCACACTGCGACCCGTGCCTGCAGGCTCTGCGTGTGTCAGCTACGAACGCCCGCGCTGGCGGGACGCCCCGGGTTTTCAGGCCTCCAGCCCCGCTCGCCCTGCCCGAGCTGGCGGTGCCCTCCTTACCCAGCCCACAAGACGGCCTCCTTCTGACCCGTGCAAGGCAGCTGGCCCGACCCCGACGTGCAGCCTGCAGCCCCTTCCAGCGCCCGCACCTGCCGGCACCTCCGCCATTCCCATCGCCCCCTTTCCTCCAGGGTCGCCGGGACCCTCTAAATATCGCATCCCACTTGTAAGCATTTAGTTTTGTCGCTGCGGCATGATTGACGCACAGGACGTTCGTCGGAGGTGTGCAGCGCGGGGACTCATTGGTACACTTTGCGAGTGACCACACGAGGTCTAGAGGGCACCTGTCACCACACACGGCTCGAGCCTCGTGCAGCTGAGCGACCGTCCACTGGGGGACGCGGAATCGCTAACTGGAGTCGCCGCACGCGGAAACCCCCAGCACGTCCTCATTTTGTAACTGGACCTTTGCACTGTGCGCCCCGCCCCCGCCTCTGCCCCCATCTGTGCTCTGCGTCTGTGAGCTGGGGGGGGGGGGGGGCGGGGGGGGGGGGGTTTGGTTTGGTGGTGTTTTGATCCCACATACAGGAGATCGTAGGGTGGTTGTCCTTCTCCAACTTCGCAGTATCCTCTCCGGCTCCAACCATGTTGCAGACGGCAGGGTTTCATTCTCGCTGATGGCGAGTAGCGTTCCGTTATGTACAGGCCCACCTCTGATCGGCCATCCGGCAGTCCGTCCCTTGGGCTGCTCCAGTATCCGGGCGACCGTGGGCAGTGCTGCAGGGAACGTGGGGGCACAGTCTTCTCCCATCAGTGTGCTCGTTGTCCTTGGATAAACACCCAGAAGAGGGATTGCTGGGTCATTTGGCCGTTCTGTTTAGGTTCTGAGGAGTGCCCACACTGCTTGCCTGTGTGGCGTTTCTTAATCCTGGACCGTGAGTGGAGAAGACAGGTGTCTTCTACTGTTGCTTTACCCCTTGGGGACGTCAGTTTCTGCAAATGAGGGTCTCTTGCTTATCGTGGCTGGAGGTGGGCAGCCCCATCTCTACCTGTTCTTGTCAATAAAGTTTTATTGGCACACAGCCATGGTGCCTCCTCCATGCGTCATCTGTGGCTACGTCCGCGCTGCGCGAGCAGACCCGAGCAACTGTGGCAGAGGACCTAGAGTGTGGGCTCTCCCAGAAAGTGAGGCATGTGTTTGCGTCCATTGGAGGCCAGTACAGGACATGAGCACGGATCCCCGTGCAGAAGTCCTAGCTGGTCCCCTGCCGTCTCGGGAAGTCTGGAGTGTGGCTTGTCCTAAGGCTCCTGTCTCACGTACAGCCATTTCCTCGGTGATTAATGCCATGGGTCACCAGCTGCGAAACTGCTATCAGTTCAATTATCTCATGTGCCACTTGAGATAGAGGAGCAGATGGAATCTTTTCTGACTGGGGGATCAAAAGTTGTGACTCTTCATTTATTAACCGCTCACCCAAATATTTAAGTTTTTATTTTGCATCACATTCACGGTGATGGATACATGCATGAGAAGAGTCCTGCTCGGTCCGCTGAAATGTGCCATCAGCTATATATTCTGTCCACTGCGGGAGACGGGCTGGAAATCACAGTGTTTACACAGAATATGCAATGTCCTGCCCTCATCCGTGGAGGAGAGCCCTGTGAAGGCACTCGGAGGTGTTAGAGCCACTGCCAGGTCTGGTCTCTTTCAGTCCTGTGCCTCACCAACAAGTCTTGGTGCTTGGTTTCCGTGCTCACAGGAAACCTCACGGCACAAAATGGTGGCTGGAGCCCCAGCTATTACACCCAACATTCCAGGCAGACAGGCAGGGAAGGGCTGGAGGACAAACCCAAGACCCATCCCTCCTCACGTCACTCTCATTCTTCCAGTAAGCAGCTCTCGGAGACCCACCCATGGATTTGCTAACTTGCCAGCAGCTAGCCCCAGCTCCAAAGGCAGAAAACCAGTCTTCCAGCTGCATGGGGCTGGCTAGGGTCTGCAGCTGTGGAAGGAAAGGAAGGGAACAGACGCCCAACCGTGGCTGCTCCCATCTGTGTCCGGAACCTTCTGTGCCTCCAGGTGAAAACCTTGGGGGGCGCCCCTCTCTGTGTAAGGAGAGGGAAGGCTTCACCCCGCTCCCAGAACTTCCAGGAAAACCTGCTTCTTCCGAAGCACCAGTGGTGGGACTCCTGCAGTTAGTGCTGGTTTCCTATCCCAGTCGTGTTCCTGGAAGGGCTCTCACGGCTTCTCAGTGCCCAGTAATTCAGAACTTGTGCTTCTCTCCCGTTATCGTTTTGAATCGCAGGCTCTTTTGCTTGCTCAGGCATTTAGTGCAGTTACCGTCGGAGCTTGAGAGTATCAGTCTGGACCCTCTGAAGTAGGCGTCTTCTCTCTCCACATCGGAGCTCCCTCCGTGGTTCCCCTGTGCCCAGCGATGGGTCTCAGGCGGCTCAGCCTGGCAGGCGGCTCACAGACGCGGGGGGTAGGGGGTGCTCCTGTCGCCCCCTCACTTCCACCCTGGCTCTGCTGTGGGACCGCCCGGGCCCTCTGAACACGGACCTTACAAAGTTCCAGATTCACGGAGCCCCAGGCTTGGGGTCAGGGTCCATGGAAGGCTGGAGCTATTCCCCCCGCCCCCCCCTCCCCCTCACCCTCCCTCCCCCTCCCTCTGGATCCCTCGCCCTCCTTCCTCCTCTCTTTCTCTCCCTCCCACTCCCTCACCCTCTCCACCCCTTCCTCTGCCCAAACCTGCTTTCTGGGCTTCTTCTCTGCTCTCTTTCTGGCCGGGTTCTCCAGACTGCCTCGAGTCTCCACATGGCTCCTTGCCGGGATGACAGTGCTAAGTTCCCCTGTAAGCTGCAGTGGGCACGGGGCCGTACGTCCCCACTGTTGACCTCCCCCTTCCCTCTCCACACTCCGTCCCTCCTAACTGTCTCCTTTCCTGGATTCCCTGTGAATTGGGACCTTGGGTGGTGACAGAGCCAGGTCTGAAGAGGCAGATGCAGGAGCCGTGGTTTCCACGTCCCGTGACAGGTGCGGGGGCAGGAAGCTGGGCGGAGGAGCACAGGCGAGGCTGGGTCCCTCCGCCGCTCGGTGCACACGTGCCCTGTCCTGCCAGCAGATGCTGTGGTTTTTCTCAGTTGGCTCCGTACCCAGTGTGGGGCTTGAACCCACGACCGTGGAACCCAGAGTCACATGCTTTACCCAAGAACCCAAGGGCCCTCTCTCCCACCATATCCCGCCCTGGATACTGGGGTGGGCTGGCTGTTGGCTCCCGAGTGGGAGTGTGCAGCGAGCCCACTCCGGCTGCCGGGCCACGGGGAAGCTGACCCAAACCCTGGCGTTCTGATGATACCCGCACTATGGCAGCCACTAAAACCATGGCCGTCCCCATTCCTGGGACTGACACGTGTGGCCATCGGAGAGCTGGTGGTGTCAGTGGCTGGCGGGGGCTCTCTGTGCGGGGCCGCACCTGCCCTGGGGCATCCCCACAAGTCGGGTGAAGTCCCAGCTGGATGCCATTCGGTCCCCCTGCTGTAGGACGCTGTCCAGGCCACGGCAGGGCAGACACAGGGCCTGATTCCCAGTGCACGCTGTGGGAGGCTCCAGGGGTGCCGTGGGGGACGAAGCCCGGCATCTCGGCCGATTGTAAGCAGAGTGCCGGCCGTCGGAGAAGCCGTCCGGCTGTGCGGTGCGGGGGACGTCCGTCCTGCCCATCCCTGGGGTGGCCCTCACGGTGGGCAGGCTGCCGGGGAGGACGCAGACACAGAGCAGTCCGTCTAATGCGAGGAGGCTGGCAAGGGCCCGGTGCCCGCAGGCAGAGGCCCGAGGCCGTCCTTGGCAGGACCGTGGCTCCCAGCACGTGGGTGCTGCCGGCCGTGCCAGGGGCCCCACGGCTCTGCGGGCCCTGGGGAGTCATGCCTGAGGTCCTCTTTAGGAAGAGCCATGGCAGGGAGGGGCCCGCGGCAGCGCCCGCAGCCAGCTCTGCCAGGGGAGCCCACCAACGCAGTGATGAGCACCGATGGCTTGTTGCAGCAGCGAACGCATCAGCGTCAGGTGACGGCCCCTGGAGGCTGGACGCTGCTCTGCAGACCCTTGGTACATGTGATCAGCACGTAAATCGGTAGACTTCGAGGAACCTGGATGAGCCCCCATGGTGTGGTGGGCCTCACCCAATCAGTTGAAGGTCACCCGCTCAAAGATCCGTTGGTCTGAGGCAGAATTCAGCCTTATGACGGTGGCGGAGTCACCGGCCTGAGGTTCCAACTGCTGCTGCGTGAACCAGACTCAGGCCTGCAACGCCAACTCCCACCTGAACGTCCAGCCTGTCTGCTCAGCACAGCCAGACCCACCGGGCCCCGAAATCCTGAGAGCCCCCTCCCTAACCCATCTGCTGTTGGCTCTTCTTTGGAGAGTGGAGTCTGAGCTGGCTGTGGCCGGGCCTGGAGCCTGGCTCCTGCCCACCGCAGATCACTGCTGGCAGTTCTGCAGGCCAGTCGGACACGAGGGAGCCCCCTCCGGGCCGGCAGGTGCAACCCGTGCCTGCAGGTCCTCCTCCGGGGCCTCACCCTGGGGACCCCTGAAGGTCCTCCCCCCGGGCCTCACCCTGGGGACCCCTGAAGGTGCCCTCACGGAGAACCCACTTACAGGGCGAGGTGCCCAAAGAGCCCGGGTGCGGGTCTCTCCACCGGGTGCCACCATGTGGAGGATGGTGACCCCAGACAGCCCCGGCCGCGTGACCGGCCACAGCGTGTGCTGAGCCCACGGTGCCGGCAGGAGCGTCTGTGTCCCCCAGATGTGCGTGCTGGAGCCCTGGCCAGTGCGACGCACGTGGAGGTGGAGCCCAGGGAGGTGGCTCCCCGTAGACGAGGTTGGGGGGTGGGGTGTGGTCTGATTAGCGCCCTCCCCCGGATAGACCCTGAGAAGGTGCCCACTCCCTGGGAAGGACAAGGAGCCCGAGTGTCTGCGGGCCAGGAAGGGGAGCCAGATCTGCTGACGCGGCACGCCGACCGCCGACCCCCGACCTCTGGCCACCGGAGCCGTGAGACACCCCTGTGTGCTGTCTCGGCCACCCAGCCTGTGCTGTCCCCATGCGGCGGCCGAGCTCAGGAGCCCACACGGGGGACCCTAGCCGTGTCAGTCATCCGGAGCCTCCCTGCACACACCAGCCTTGGGGGTCTGCCGTGGAGCCCAGCCTCACGGCCCCCAACAGTGAGGATGCACCCCTGCCCGCCCGCCCTGAGCCCAGCTGAGCCGCCCCCCCGCGGGCCGCCCCCCCCCCGGTCCGCCGGTGCAAAAGCTGCACCCCCACCCCCCCACCTTGTCCTCAGACGCGCTTCCAGAGAACACAGTTCTCTGAATTTCACACGGATCGTGAGGCGGAAGCGCCCGCTTGCTCACTGTGCCACAACAGCAGTGTGACTCGGGGGTATCCTCCACACCCGTGATCGCGGGCTCTGCTGTCCGTGGGGCAGCTGAAAGTGGGCGAGCTCAGCCTTCCGGAAAACTCATGATGGATTTTTCATTTCTTCCCCTTTTAAGGGTCCCCCTGACTAGAGTGCGCTGTGTGTGTGCAGACAGGATTTAACCAGACTCCCCAACCTCACTGTTTTTTAATAAACCAGCATAAAGTAGAATGTATTTACATAACGCAATGATCCGTGAAGGGTACCATAACACCCAGGACCACATTAACCGCTTGAGTGGAATTCATTAGAAATTAACTACCACGTAAATTAATTTTCCCATAGTCACAAGGCTGTAATGGCGGGAGAAGGGACCGTCCATCAGTGCTGCTGACAGGGGACCTGTCACCGCCGTTATTTATAGGTGAGTGCGTTAACCCGCGGAGCAGGCGCACTGGGCCAAACTTGGAGACTCCAGACTCATAAAAGACTGTTTTGGAGGCCCCACATTCCGGTGTTCATAAGTGATCCAGCCTCCTGCCCCCCGCCCGTCCACACTGGGCAAGGCCCGGCCTGAGGGACTCTGCTCACCATGCCCTACAGACAGAGGGACGACTCTGTTTTAAAGCCTCATCGTGAACTGTGTTCTTAGGAACAGAGCTGGTGAGAGTCCCAGCCTTTCCAGGAAACTTTGGGGATGCAGAGCCCACATTAACTGCTCACACTGTCTGCGGAGACGGTGGGGGACACAGCCACCCCAAGGGGCAGGACAGCCTTCAACGAAGGGAGAGCTCGCAGGCACCTGCTGGGTCTCCTTTAGAAGGGCAGAGTGTGCGAGTGTGAGTGTGTGTGTGTGCTTGTAGCACAGAGCCCGTATGCAGTGTGCACACGCGTGTGGGTTGCACAGTGTGACGTGTGTGCACACCTGTGGGGCGTCTGCAGGTGCCGATCTGAAGGCTTCTGCAGGGTTCAGCAGAGAGTGGGAAGCTCTGAGACCCTCCATGCACCGGCCCCAGGGTCCCGCTGTCCTGCACTGCGCCCTGGTTGGGCAGCCCGCCCCGTCCCCCGCAGGCATTTCCAAAGCTGGGATCCCGTGCTCCATTTGGACAGAGCTGAGGACAGAGCACCACGTCCTCTCCCCTCCAGGCCAGAAAGCTGGGTGGTACTGGGGCCACGGCCTGCAGGGGGAGCGGTAGCCGAGCCAGCTTGTGGCTGGACCCATTGTCACATTGTGTGAGTGTGCACTGGAGAGACAGGGAGACGGCGAGTGAAGCCATCCCTGTGGGAACCCGTGAAACCCGTGTGGGACACAGGAGGGTCAGGGCATCCAGGGTCACTTCCTGGGTTTGGGGCAAGGGCTCGTTGAAAGGCCCGGGGAAGCAGATGGGGGGAGACAGAGTCTGGAACTCTCCAGCGGGGAGCTCCCAGGCCACAGTGTCCACTCCTCCTGCCTGAGTGGGCTGAGCACAGTTTGGGCTGGAGCTCTGGGCTCCCAGCCACGATAAACCCCAGTGACCCAGGGGCCGCCGTGGACAGTCTAGGAAGGCTGCTGGGCCTCCAGAGAAGATGGGATGTAACAGTGGGGAGGGGAGCCTCTGGCCTGGATCCTCTCAGCCCCAAGCTGCCTGTGGGACTGGTGCACTTGCCGGCTCCTCAGTGATGGGCCCAGAGTGGCTGTCCATACCCCATGAGCGGGTCCCCCCTCCCGGAAAGTGCAGGCCCCTCCCACCCAGAGTGGGCTGGGGGAGTGGGTCTGGAGGCCTGTGAGGACAAGCCAAGGGACCTGTCTTGGACCCGCAGCAGGAAGGTCCCCAGAGTCCCCCAGGATGACACCGGGGGCTCTGGGCTTAGAGATCCAGGTGCGAGGCCCCAGGGCTAGTGATGGGGCTGCCTTCCTGGAGGAAGAGAGACCTCCCATTTGATTGGGAGAACTGGAGGTGCCCCCGCCACGGCCACAGCTCCACACCCTCTGGGCCTCGCGGCTTCCCTGGGGGAATGTAGTGTGGGCGAGCCTTTGGGCCAGACCCTGCGTGGGGAGGTCTGAGGCCCGAGGCGGAGCTGAGGAAGGGGGGCCGGAGGTGGTGAGGTGCGAGTCAGGACAGGTGACCCCAGGAGGGTCAGCATTGTGCTCTTCTGGAAAGAACCTTCCAGAGCCTGTTGTCCTGGAATGTCCAGGCCGTGCTGGCTGTGGTGCTCGCTTCCCAGGGGGGCTCGACGGTGTCCACCAGATCAGCCCGGGGGCTGCAGCCCAGCAGTCTCCGGTCCCCCAGCCTGTGCCTTCACCGGGACCCACTCGGGGGCTCTGTTCTGAGAGTGCTGTGGGCTTCTCGGGACCTCAGGGCACGGAACGTTCTGCAGCAGAGTCTTTGCCAGGGAGGACCCACTGAGAAATGGCTTTTGCCTTTCCAAGGGGCTCCCCGTCAAAGTGCAAACAGCTCTGGGAAATCTCGAGCAGCTCTGAAACGAGCTTCCGGCCCACGGAGCGTCCACACACGTGGGCCGTCATGGGTGCCCAGTGCTCGCCGCCCCCGGCCTCTCCCTCCCTGGCTCTGGGCGCCCGAGCCCTTTCCTCCGCCGGCGGCCTCCGATTTCTGTACGGCTGTGATTAGCCTGTGTGTGTGTTTCTCTTAATGCAGAGCTGTTTGCTTCTCCGATGCTGCAAACTGGAAACAGCACATAGCCCGAGGCCACCAGAATAATGCAGGTGTCACGCGTTAAAAAACATATTTGTTTTGTGTCCTCCGAGGACAAATGATAGACATGTAAAAATGTTTTCCCCGCTTTTCTTCCCGGGAATACTTAGTTTAGAATTAACTTCTGTCAGAGGAAACACCGTTCCCGGCGCGGCAGCGTGTTATTTCCCACCGCGTCTATTTCGGACAGAAAACGCTGCCCGGTGTTTGACACGGGCGATTACAAGTGTACAGAACCCACTTACGTTCCTGCTGTTGTTACTGTTTCTCTTTAGGAAAAGCTACTCATTAGAACCAAGCAGAAGCTTGCTTTCAGGAGGAAGGAGTAGGCGCTGGGAATGGGCTCCTGCCAGCACAACGAACCTAATCCCCCCACGGGAAGGGATGCAGGAGCCCCGGGCTCGCAGGAGCGGAGGCAGCACCCCATCCACGCCGAGACCCCAGAGCCTGGCCCCCCGGCAGGGGCACAAGGGCTGGACCCCTCACGTCCTCTTGGGAAAACACACATAGACGACACCGTGTCAGGCACAGGTGCACACACGCACACACCATGTACACGCACACACATGCTCTCCTGGACAGACCGCACTGCGCAGCTCGGCTGTCTTCTGTGTACTCGCATGAGCGTCCCTCCGTGCCTGTCTGTGTCCTCATCTCCTTTTCCGACAAGGACACCCTAGTGACTTCGTCTCACCTCGGGTGCCCCCTGAACGGCCCTGTCCCCAGTAAGTCACACCGGGGATAGGGCATCAGCCTGTGAATTTTAGGGGACACATGATTCAGCCCATAACATCATCCTACTTCCGTAGAGAGAGTGGCCCGTCCACCAGAGCAGGCATGGCGTGTCCAGCCAGGGCTCACGGCACCCCCCGTCTCCCGCTCTGCGAGGTCTGTGTTCCCCGTGGGCACCGTTGGCGCCATGTCCCAGGCTTTCCAGAACAGCCCTGGGTGAGATGTCTCTGTGCACTGCTCCAGGGGCGAGGTCCCTCCAACCCCTTGTCCACACGCATCCACACACGGGGCCAGAGGGGAGAAGGCGCCGGCAGGGGCAGGGAGGGAGGAGCGCTGAGCAGATGTCACCTCCCAGGAGAAGAACAGGCCCCCACCACCATGGCATCAGAGGCAGAGACCCTCCCCAGCCAGGGCCCGGTCTGTGGGCAGCGGGGCAGGAAGGACGAGTGAGCACGGCGGCTACGGGGAGACCGCAGCCCCAGATGCGAGCTCCTGGGGATCTAGGAAATCCTGGAGGCCCTGAGGCCAGAAGGACCGGGAGGACTGCGGAAACACAGAGGGACGGAGGAAAGTGGGGGACAGAAAGCAAAGGGCCAGACGCTCCCCTCCAGGATGTGACGGGACTCTGGCCTACGCCCCGGGCGCACGGAACCCCGCCCTCTCCCTGCAGCGAGCACGACACGGGCTTGAGTGAGCTTCTAACCCTCTGAGTGCTTCCTAGAAAATCACACCACATGCCTCAAAACTAAAGAAACATGAACAAGCGAGAAGTGTCTCGGTCCACAGGTCCATTCATACCTGCTGAGTATCTCCTGCAAAACCGAACATGAATCACTTGCATGTGTCCAGGACGTGGAGGAGCTTCCAGACGACCAGGAGCCGACTTGCCTCCCCGCCTGCCAGGGTCTGCGCCCATCCTCCCGCATCCTCCCCCATCCCCCTGCCCCCCCACCATCCTCTCCTTCCTCCCCCATCCCCCATTCCCCCCATTCCCCACCCTTCTCCCCTTCCTACCCCCTCACCGTCTTCCTCGGTCTTCCCCATCCCCCTCTGTCCTCCCCCCTCTCCCCTCCCCAGCCCCGGTGGTGTGGAGTGGGGCTAAGTGCTGCAGGCCACGTGGTGCTCACTGTGCTTAGCATCTCTGTCCCCAGACTGTGCTCCCACATTCTTGCCCCTGGTTCACAGGGGCTCCGAGGACTCGTGTCCTCGGACAGGGGTCTTCTGGCTTCGAGCTGGCCGTGCGTGATGGGGGCTCCAGCGGGACAATTCGGGAGGCAGGGAGGACTGAGGCCTGGGCGGGGCCCTCCGTGGGTGTGAGGTCTGCACCCGACTGGAGCAGAGTTGGCCCCAGACCCTCCAGCCGCGTCCCCACCTCCCTGCAGGCTCAGCTGCAGGAGCCAGAGAAGCGTGTTCGCGCAGGGACAGAACAGCCCCGGGGAGCCCCTGCCCCGACAGCCCACGGAGCCATGCGGTGGTCGATGGACCTGAGCTCACGGCCAGCGGGGGATGTGCGGGAGGCCAGTGTGCTCCTGCCGGACGGAGCTTTGCACCATCACAGCGCCGGGTCTCTCTCCCCAGGCAAGCGTGCCGGGCTTCTTGCGTGAAGTCGGGCACTGTCACGGAGGGTGGTCACCGAAGGTAAAGGCAGCACGGAGGCCCCCTGCTCGCGCATCAGGAACGAGAAGGCTGCGGCTTTCCCCACGCCCCCCCCAGGGTCGCACCCGCCCGCGGCCTCCACGCCAGCCCCGCTGCACACTGGTCCCCCATCCTCGCAGGAACCCTCCAGAACTCAGCTCCGCCTTGGGACAGCGAGCACGGCGGCCCCCGGGCCCAGGGGCCAGCTCCAGCCTGGACAGGGCACCGGCACGGGGGAGGGGGGGGGTTCTGTGGCTCCCGGCTTCCCGGTCCCCCCAGAGCGTCTGGGCGGACGCTGGACATCAGACAGGCAGGTTCCAGATTCACCTCCACACCCCAAGCTGGAAACGAGGGCACCGCTCCCCAAGTCGCACACAGCCTGTCACCCCGTCTGACTTCTCGCTGGCCTGCCTCGCCCTGCCCACCTCCACCTGGGTGGGCCGCAGAAACCCCGACGCCGCGTTCCCAAGTCGGCCACGCCTGCCCATCCCCCGCCAGGCCAGGCCCTGCCGCTACTGGAAGCACCTGCGAGACACCCACGAGAGCCACGCAAACGGCTGAAAATGCACACGTGTCTCCGCCTGTCCGTAGGCCTCCCTGTGTCCTGACTCGCATCCCCGAGGCCCTCACAAGGATGCAGCGAGTCCCTGTCGCTGACGGCCGAGGGCCGCCGTGGCCTACCCAGCTCCTCACGGACACTTCTGGTTCTGCATAATAAACCCCAGTGGATGAGCCTCAGTGAGGGCCACGGCGCGCGTCCGCGGCGGGGGGGCGGTCCGCGGGGGGGCGGGGTGCGT
>NW_019154116.1:872982-1033712 GCF_002288905.1 Enhydra lutris kenyoni | reverse complement strand
GCGGCACGCACGTCCGCGGGGCGGGGGGCGGCCCGCAGCCCCTGCGCCACGAGCCTGGACGTGGCTCCCGTCCGCACAAGACTTCTTTTCCACCGGTTCTGCTACTGCTCGAGAGGGATATTTTCCATCATTTCTTCTCACTCCGAACTGAAATAACACCTTTGGGAAACTGAGATGCCCGTGTTTCTGCTTCAGAAGAAAAAACGAAGAGGCCATCTGATTCTTCACCGTTTTATTACCAAGTTCTGCTCGTGGAACGCGGAGTCCACCTGGAAAAGGCCATATTTTCTCCTTGTTCAGAGATCCAGGATTTCCTGTGACGAGCGATCCCACGCTGGATTCTCCCTGCGTGTTCTACTTACCTATACATTTTATTTTAATTCACACAAGTAAATTATTACGTACCTAGAAACGTAACAGATTTAATTAGCTATTAGTCTCAATTCAATCGAGAATTTTTCTCTTTTTTCTTTAAATTGTTCTAACCCAGCTGCCTGGGAGGAAGTAACAGCTCTGAGAGCACAAAGATTGTTAAATTGTGTCAACCTCATCCTTGCGCTTCATGTGCAATTGAGCAGAAATTGAATTTTAGGGACTAATAAATAACAGAAGAGGTTGGTTTTTCCCGAGTTCTCTGAGCCCAGACAACTGACCACAGGCTGGGCAGACCCGCAGGTCAGCACCCTGGGCTCTGGCCATCAGCTGTGATCTCTCGGGACACAATGACAAGCGGGGTGCTCCTGGACATGTGTCCCAGCAGGGGCGAGGACAACCGGGACTCTGGTCGGCTGCGGTCCCACGGCGCAGGGACTGCAGACCTTCTGGCCCTATTTCCTGCCCCTCAGAAGCAGGAGAGGTGAGACGCCCGTTTCCGGACCAGCCGTGTGGAGAGCCGTGGCCACATGGCCCAGTGCTGGCTTCTGGGCTGAGTTGGTCAGCACCTGCAGAGAACCAGAACCGACAGCGTGTCTGCTGGTTTTTGTATACATGCCCACAGAGAGACAGATTTGAAGGAGTTGGCTCAGGTCTGAAATCTTCAGAAGAAGCTGGAAATTCAGGGAAGAGTTGATGTGGCCGTCTTGAGTCCGAAAGGTGAAGGGCCGGCTGGCAGGAGAAGCTCAGGCAGGAGAAACCTGTCTTGCTCTCAAGGCCTTCAACTGATTGGATGAGGCCCACCCACAATACGAAGACTAATCTGTTTTGCTCAAAGTCTACTGGCTTAGGTGCTAATTACATCTGAAAACTGACCTTCACAGCAACACCCAGACTGACGTCTGACCCAGCAAATGGGCACCATGACCTACTCAAGTCAACACATAGAATTGACCATCGTGTGGCCCAGGCCTGCAGCCAGAGCTCGGGCGGCCATGTTGCAACCATGAAGAACCCAGGACAAGGGCAAGGCTGAGAGACGGAGAGCAGCGAGCACACAGACCGGCCTATAGGCTGGGGGGAAGCAGCCCCTGTGTGTCCAGGACACTCGGCTCACTTAGTTGTCGGGCGCTTCCAGACCACCGGGGCGAGAGGAAGAGGGTCACCAGGTTGACCTTCCCGAGTGCAGCGTGATAGGGAAGTGAGAGCCGGAGCCAGGCGCTGTGACGCAGTGTGGCGGTCCTCATTCAGCCGGCCGCCGGCCGCAGCGCCCCCGACCCGCAGTGTGTCCCGGGGCCGTCCTGGCCGAGGCCACAGAGAGCTGGTCTACCACACTTGTGCAGGGGCCGAGCCCGACCGAGCTGCCCTGCATGGCCTCCTCCCGTGTGCACAAAGCAAACAGCAGCCCCGTGCGCACATACGGGGGTCGCTCCGGCCGTGACTTATTCTTCGTTCTGTAAACCGGCCAGGTTCCGACTTCTGGTCAGAGGCGATGACCATGTGAGTCCAGGCCTGCGGGGGAGGAAGGACGTGTGGGTGCGTCATTCTGTCGGGTCGTACCCGGGGGAGGGGCCGCAGGGAGCCTCTCGGGAGGCTGAGACGCAGCCATTCCTGCAGGCAGACGGGCTCCGCCTGGCCCGGAACAAGCCGCCCACGATCGCCTGCCCTCCTTCCTCGGGGCAGAACGGGACTTGCCAGTGAATGAGTTTGTGGCAATGACCTGGGGGCGTGGCAGGAAGGTGGCTGGGAAGGAAGCGACCTGCGGAAGAAGCCCGCGGCTTGGGTGGCGCCCAGAGCATCCCAGTCCCTGCCACCAAGCACAGGGCAGGGAGGGGGCACCGGGGTCGCCTGTCCCTGTGGGCTCCGACGGTGGCCCCGGGACCCCAGAGATGCAGCCCCACTGCCTCACAGATCCCCAGTGTTCCCGTCACCCACGAATTTTTCTTGCACATCAACTTCCTCTACAAGACGCAGCTCGCAGGGTGGGCCCCGCTGGCTTTCGTCAAAGGGCTGCCCCACGGCCCCCACAGCCATCTACTCCCACGCGGCGGAAGCCGTGGTCGGGGCCCCACGTAAACACACGTGCCCCGCAGACATGCTGCCGTGGCCCAGGGTCCTCGCTCGGGCTTGCTGACCCCGGAGGCCTCGGGGCATCGGGGCGCGGACAGGCCCCTCCTGCGTGCCCCAGGAGGCCCCTCCTCTTCTTTCCACTCCGTCTGCTTTGTGGTGAGTTCCCGCCGGCCGGGAGGCCGAGCCTTCGAGCCCCTGGGCTTCGTTTCCAACCGTCACTCGGTCTTCCTGCGGCGAAGGGGGACGTTGTTTGTTCTGAGAGGAGCAGCACGCGGCTGGGCATGGACACAAATAATCAGCTCTGTGACATTCCTAGTAAAAAAGACACGTTGATTTGTTGTAGTGGCAAATTTATAGCATATTTTTCTGCTAAGTGAGGAGAAATGCGATTCTGGGTCCCAGCTTCCCGGAAGCATACCAAGACTGCCATCTATGGACACCGGCGGTCCCGCCCCGCACCGGCTCAGCTCCTCGGGCCCGGACCCGGTCAGCGCTCCCCCGCCCCATCTCTCCCGCTCTCACCGCGGCTCCGGGGGTGCTCTCCGTCCACGGCCACGAGAGCTGGCTCCAGGGTTGGCCTCATCTGCGGCCCCGTATCTCGTAGCGCTTGGACGCCCCTGGGGTCCTTGGGGCTCTCGAGAAGCAGCCGGGTTCGGGAGCGCCCATGACCACCCAGAGCGCTGTTTGTGGGCTCCCTGCGCGTGCAGGGAGCAGCTGGCCTCAGCAGCCGCGTGCCCAGAGAGAAGGTCGCCACTGTCAGGGACACCACCCAGGCTGACGGGAGAGGGCCTCGAGCTGCCGTGCACCAACACTGAGGCCGGGAGCCCGGGATGGAATGGAGAGGTCGCTGGTGATCTGTTCCCCAGAGACCTACTGCCACCCCAGTGCCTACCAGGCGACGGTCCAAGACGAGGCCACAGCCGGGACTGCGGCTCCGGGCTCCACGCCCACACCCGGGGCACAGCTGCCCGTCAGTGAGGAAGCCCGGCTCAGCGTGCTCAGGTCTCCCACCCCGAGACCCCAGCCCCCCAGCCCCGAGCAGAGCCACTTGCCGGATCCCCATGGCTGGTCATCGGGAGTCTGCGCCAGGCCCCACGCACGAGTGCCGCACACAGCCCATTCGGTGCCGGAGTGAGAGGCCCTCCTGTCCCTGCCCCGTCCCTAAGAGACTGAGAGTGAGGCATCTGGCCTGGGGCTCTGCCTGAGGCCCCTTAGGGACAACAGGGCTGGGCCTTCCCTTTGCCGCCAGCCCAGCCCTGGGAGGCCGGGACCTGGCGAAGGTCTTCACAGCCAGCAGTGCCCCGATGTGGGCCTTCCCCGGTGCCCTTGGGCAGAGCTTTCTGGCGGCCTGGGCCGACCCTACGGCGACATGGAGCGGCGCCCCCGGACACGCCCTGAGCAGCGGTCCTGGTGATTAAGTGGCTCCCCCTGGGGTTGCCTGCCTGAGGGTCCAAACAGCGGAACCGGAGTGGTCAGCCGCTGGCTGGGGAAGGCCAGTGGGGACAAAGGTGCTGCGTGAATCCCATGCCTTGAGAGCTTGCAGAGGAGGCTCTGAGGACAGGGGCCCAGGGGCACACCCAAAGCCTCTGTGACTTGCAAATGGCAAACGGGGACCCCCGCTGCACAGAGGAGCCAGAACAGAACAGAGCCCCGGGCGGTGACAAGGCTCCTGCTCCTGCTAGACAAAGGGCTTCCTCCCCAAGGAATGGGCTGGGCCCCCTGGGGAAAGGCCAGCTTTCCCACACTTGGCAAAAGGACCGAACCACCAACAGAACCAGGAAAATGACTTTGTGAGCTCTGAGCCTGTTCCCAGAAGGGCTCGGGGTCCTTCTGATGGCACGGGAACGGGCCCTCCCAGGCCACAGCAGGACCCTCCTCCAGACCCTGTCACCCAGCAGCCACCCTGCGGGGCGACGTCAGTCCAGAACATTCCCACACGAAGTCACTTTCACTGAGAATTCGTGCTCTCCCCAAACCGCCGGCGTGGTCCGCGATGGTGGGATTTTGGGTGGGCGAAGTCTGAGGGCTGAGGCCCCTTCAGAGTGGAGCCGGGCTCACATCCACCTGCGCGGGGTCACTGAGGGTTAAACGCAGCGGATCAGGTTTCTCGCCTCCTAAGCTAAACCCAGCGTGGTTTCGCTCAGGCACCCGGTCCCATGGGCTCTGCAGGCTTCTCATTTGGGAACCGAGCGAACACTGCCTTTGGATGGGATCTCATTTTGCTCTGTTGCCAAACCCCATATGAGAAGGGACTTTTTTTCAACTGGAAGAACACTTTGTAAAGAGTTAGCCCTCCGTTCGTCTCCGGGTGAAAACTGTGTTTGGAGACGACCGACACTCTCATAAGCTCTAGTAAGGCGGACTTCCGGACCACATTTGCAGACTTGAACTTGGTATTAATTTTTAATACTTTTCAGTAAGATGTTACACTTCGCAAAATAAACACACCATCATTAGAATGGCCTACTGGTGCTGTCAGAGCGTCAAGAAGGTGGGCTTTTCCGCTTTCTTAGAATAATTAAATGTGTATTGTGTAACTCTCCTTATACAGACCAGTGTAAAACCACTTTTCTTTGCAGAAGCTTCCTGATCTCCACACAAGGCCTTGGTCAGGGTCAGGGTGAGGGCAGAAGGCCAGGCCGGGAGCCCGGAGGGGTCAGCAAGCTCGCCCAGGGGCCTGAGAGCACACGCCGAGCTCCAGGAAACAGCGTCTACAGCATCAGGCTGGGATTCCCCAACCCCGGCGCACGAAGCCCTTGTCGCAGTGCCCGCCTGAGCCCCACAGGCCGTGAGGGTGAAGGCATGTTGAGGCCACACTACACACCCCACATGCCCTGGGGCACCGGCAGTGCCAGACTCAGGCCTCTCCTGGTTACGGCCATCGAGGTCGGGTCCTGCACCCCGAAAACAGCCCTCGCGGGGCTTTCCAAGCTCTCCCTGCAGACTTTCCTGAGAATCAGGAGGAGACCCCTAGTGAGAGGAAACGTGTGTCAGCACACATGTGCACACTCACACGCACTCCCACACTCAAGCACACTGGCCCACACTCACCCCCACAGGTATACACTCACCCACACACGTACAGACACTCGTGCGCGCATGCACACACACCTACAGACACTCGTGCACACACACACACACACACACACACACACACACACACACTCCAGCCAACCCAGGAGTCCTTGAGAACCCAGACTGGAGGAAAGGCTGTGTTTGCAATCCCTCCTTCCGCGGCAGCCTGTGCAGCCGCGGGCGGCCACGTTGCTCTGCACGTGGCTGAAGGACACACTCCGCGGGCACAGGGCGGGCAGGACTTGGAGTCTCCCCGGCTGGTGGCATCCACACACGGGAGCTTGGACACTCCCTGGCAACGGGGGGTCCCCAGGCCCACACGCAGGAAAGACGCGCCTCCAGATTCTAACATGGGGGGTGCGTGGACCCTCGGGCGGCAGCTGACCTCCGGGGTTCCGGGGGAGGACCCCGCTTCTGTGGTTGCCTTCTGGACGTGGGGCACGGGCGTGCAGGTCGGGAAACACAGGCGGGCGTTTCCGTGCATCTGCCAGCTCCAGCCAGAGGAATAGCGTTCTCGGTTTAAAATGACCACTCGCTTCTCTTATTTCCCAGCATGAAATTCAAATGACATAAAAGTTTATCCCATCACAAGTGAGAGACGTCTTAAGGCTTTCAGCGAATCGCGGGACTCCTCAGAAGTGAGCTGCTGACAGCTCTGTGCGTTCCTCTGCTTCTGTGTCCTTGCGTGTCCACTGTGCCTGCGCCTGTGCGTACGTGTGCACGTGCGCATCTGCGTGTGCTTGTGCTTATGCGTGTGCATGCACTGTGTGTGCGCTGTGTGTGCGCACTTGTCCACTCCGTGTGTGCGCACGTGTGTACTGTGTGCATGTCCGTAGGCCCGTGCCTACACTGAGCGTGTGTGAACATTTGTGCAGTACCGTGAGCCAAATTCCTTTTTGAGTATAAATGGGTTCTGACTATTCTGTAATCACGGAGCGAGGGCCTGGGGTCTTCACACCGTGTCTGCGTGTCAGAGGGCACCACATCCGTTAGCAGCAGCAGCTGACTTGGGGTACACAGCGCTACCAGGATCTGTCTACACTGAGGGCTGTGGGGCCTGAGCAGGCCGACGGGACAGGGCACTCACGGGCTCCATCCAGGGGCCACTGAGCTAAGGCCGGGCGGCCACTCTGTCACAACACTGGGCTCTGCCTCCCCTGGAGCGGCCGCCCTTCCCAGGCAGACGTTCTTATCTGGTTGCTGAGTGTCTAGCAAAGGTTTGGAGACGCCGAACCTCCTTCCTGCCACCGCTCCTCCCGGTGGCCTCTCGAGGAGGCCCCACGTCCACACTGCTCTGAGCAGTCGTCCCTTCCCTTGGCTCCTGTGAGGACACAGCCTGGGGCCGCATGAGGGACCTCCCACGAGGGGCCTTCCCTCTGCGGCGGCTGGTTCCGGCCCTCCCGCCGTCTCATCTTCCCCCGCCGGGAGCGGCTCCGCTCTTGACAGAATGCGCCCCGCGTCCCCGGCCCCGGCACTGCCGCGGCCGCGCTGCGTTCTGAGGGCTGCTGCTGGCATTTGCAAGCCTGCGGGGGGCCGGATGGTGGGTGCTCATCTGCCGGTTTGATGTGGACGAGGGTCTGGACCTCGGAGGAAGCTGGCGTGCGCCGACACCTCGGGGGTGAGGCCGGCCTGGCAGGTGCCCCTGAGCGTCCGCGACCCCCTGAGCTCTCCCTGGGGACAGAATGAGCGTCAGCCGGCACCCAGACCACGGGAGATGAGACGGCGGTTTGGACAACGAACCGTTAGAGGGACGTGGGATGATAATTTCTTATAAGCTAGAAGTTGGGAAGAGCTTTTCCTAAGACCCGACCCTTACAGGAACACGCTCCCTCCTGGAGCCGCGTTTGTGCACCGCACGGCCACACTGCAGAAACGCAGGTCGTGAGGGGACCGGAGGGGCGCTTGCCGACCACGTGACACGGAGAGGGTCAGTGTCCCTCACGTACAAGCCCTCCTCCCTCCTTGTGAGAAAAAGAGCGACGCCGCGGGCCGGGGGCGTGTGCCCAGAGCGAAGGGCGGCTGAAGGGCGCTGGCCTCACTGGCGGTCAGGGGAGCGCACGGTGTGGGGGCAGAGACCACCCCCCGGGACCCACTCTGTGCATCTGCCGAATGGCCCGCCTGGTGCTGGGGGCACGGGGCCGGCGCCCGACGCGTCTCCAGCAGAGGTGCGAAGCCGAACCGCTCTCGAGAGGAAGCGTAGTCCGCGGGAGCGACATCCCCACAGAGACGCTGCCTCTGACGTGGCCGCAGCCACGCAGGGTGTGGGTGAGGACGGAGGCGCTGCCCGCGCTGCGAGGGCCGACGGGGCGGCCGTCCGCGGAGCAGCGGCGTCCTCGCGTGGGAGCCGTCAGCCCTGCCCGGCTCCGGAGCCCGGCCACATGCCCCCGGAGAGAACTCCCGGGAGCCGCGCGGGTTGGGGCTCGGTTTGTCTAAAACTAACAAGACCGAAAAGGCTCCTCATGTCGTTTAAATTGTGCACGTCCACTCCAGGGCAGAGGCGCGCAGACAGATGCTAACCCAGTGTCTCGCATCGCCCTCGGGGGGACGGGTCCGCAGGCGGGGAGGGACCGCTCACCGTTCACCACACGTTCACCTTGCTACGATGAGCACACGCTGCACGGGTCACTAAAACACGGAATAAAACGAAACAGAAGAAAAATTAAACGGAGTGAGAAGCCCATCGGCGCGGGGGAGACGGCTGGGCCGGAATGGTGCAGCCTCCAAGCCTAAAGCAGAGACTTTTCTCTCCAGGAAAAGGCAGTCCTTGGTCTGCGGGGACAGTGACTTGAGTTGGGACCAAACCATGGGTGCGGGGGCAGCAGGGCCGCGGGGCACGGGGGCACAGGGGTCCGTGGCAGAGGGGAGCAGGAACGTCGCGGACGTGGGGGTTGTGTGTGCGACGTGCGCACCTGTGCTAGAGTCTGGCGTGGCCCATGACAGCGGCGGAGCCGGCCCAGGGAGTGGCCACGCCGAGGACCGCACCGCAGGAAGAGAAGCCAGCAGCCTCTGAGGAGACACGGCCCGATTTCCCACCGCGGCCCAGCGCCCAGGGCAACCCCTGTCCACAGGAACCCCATGTGCCCCTGTGCACCTGGGCGTGGGGCCCCCTCCCCTTCCCACCCAGCGGAAGCTTCCGGAGACCTCATCACACGTCTCCAGGTGTCAGAGAGCATTCAGCCACAACGGGACCTAGAGTAGCCTCACCGGGTGACCCCACCACAGCCAAGCGCAGCAGGGCCTTTCTCCCCAAATCTGCTGCCTCCCCTGCTGACCAGCCGCCCACCCCGGAAACGGCGACCATCAGCACTCGGGGCCTTCCAGCGGATGGGATCCTGGTGACCTGTTTCCCGCCGCACTCCTCTGTCCCCTACATTTCCCCTCAACTGGGCGGCTTTACAGAACAGACTCCACCCATGTCCACACCGGAGCCTCTGGACAGGGCCACGGGCCACCCGCTGGGGTCAGGACACCTGGCGTTGTTTCTGCATTTCCCGGCTTTCATCCCGTCCGAGTCGGGTCCCGGTCAGCGTGCGGCGGTCACCTGAGACGGGCTGTGGGCTGGCCGTGCCCAGGACTCGACATGGTAAAACTCCAGCGTGAGCAACTCTCCGTTTTCAGCGGCTGGATGGTGACCGCTTTGGCAGAATTCCGGTAAATGCCGACGTTGCATCGAAACATGGAAAGCTCCGGCCCTGGCTTCTCCCCCCGCCCTGCCCCCCTCTCAGGCTTGCAGCTCCCCTCTTTGTAAACCCCAAGCTCACACACAGAGGGGTCCGGGCCTGACACCTGCCACGGTCCAGCCTCCACGGGTACAGGGGTCCCTCTGGGTTCCGAGGTAGGAACGGCCCCACCGCGCCATGGCCTGCGGGACAGCCGGAGCCCCCGCTGACCGCAGCGTGCCAGGCCCCCAAAGAGGCCCCTGAAGGAACCTGACCCTGGACGCCCTCCCCGGGAGCTCCTTCCCTTCCTCCCTCTGGCCCGCTGCTCTCCACCCACGAGGCCCCTCGCGGCCTCCAGTGTCCTCGGGCCACCCAGGCAGGGGTGGAAGGCAGCAGCTCCAGGGAGGGGAGGGTGTGGAGAGGCAGAACCAAGCACCATCAGGGCCACAACGAGCTGAGACTTGGGGCCTCCTGGAAGCACACCCCCATCTCCTGCTTCTCTCCAGCTCCATTTCCCTCCCTCCCTTCCCTCCTCATCCCTCCTTCCTCTCCTCTCCTTTCCCTTCCACTTCCCCCTCCTCCTCCCTTCCCTTCCTCATTTCCTTTCCCTTCCTCCCCTCTCTCCCCTTCTCTTCCCCTCCCTTCCCCCCCCCCCTTTTCCCCCTTCTTCCTCCCTCTCCCTCCTTCCCCTTCCCTCTCCTTCCCTCCAATCAGCCTCCCCTCCTCCCCTTCCTCCCTCTCCTCATTCTCTCCCTCCCTCTCCTCCCTCCCCCTGCCCTCCCACCCCACCTCCATTGTCCCCGTCCCCCCTCCAGCTCTTCTCAGATCCTCTCCCCCATTTCTGAAGGGTCTGGCTGGCCTTTCTGGCTCTTCCCCTAAGATCCCTCCTTACAGCGTTTCCCACAGAGAACAAGCCATCGGAACGCTGTGTTCTCAAGTCACTTGAAATAAGGCTTTTCTCTCTGGGGTCTGGTCACCAACTTGATACATAGTTAGGTTCTTTTGTTTTAGCTTGTTTTCAATTTTCAGATTGCATTTTCCTCTCTTTGCTTTAATTTTATTCTTTGTACAAAACACAAATGATTCTGGAGCCTGCGGTCCAACAGGACTTGCTGCCCCTCCCCAGGCTGCTCCTGATCTCTGTGCTCCTTTCACGGCCCGCCCAGTGGGCACAACTGCACCTCGGGCCTGGATCCCTTGGGAACACGGCGCAGGAAGTGACCCTGTTTTGTGGGGCTTTGGGAGCGTGCGCCCTGCACCCTGGAACCAGGCCCGTGGGGCTGCCGGCCTCTGCTGGGGGAGGCAAAGGGCAGGGCTGGACCTAGAACTCAGCTGCTGGAGGGGGGTACTGGTGCAGGGCATGGGGTCGCTCCCAAGCCCCAGCTCCCCGCTTCACTCCCAGGGGCTTGCACAGCTGCCTCTCCTGCTCCCGGGTCAGGACCACCCCCAGCAGCGCACCCCTCCTTCCCTGTCCTGCTGGTCAGGCCGCAGAGCGTCTGTGGCGGCTCCCTGCCTCTCCGGGGTGCTCCCCGCTGCTGTGGGCCTGTTCTCCCCCAAATCTCCGTCACTGTGAAGTGCCTGTCAGTCTGGGGGGCACGTCCACCTTCTCCTGCAGGTTCCAAGTGCAAGTAAGTCATCCCCACGCTGCTGACGCGCGGGCACGGCTCTGGCCGCCTGCTGCCCTCCCTCCTGCGCGCCCCGGACAAGAACGGGCGCAGGGTGCCGCGGGCTGTGAAAGGAGGCCGCGAGCTAGCTGCTCCCCATCCTGCCCTGGCGCCGCGAAGCTGTGTGCCCTCGGCCCGAGCAGCGACTCTCCTGGGCCGTAACCGCGGAGCCTCACCGTCCCGAGCGAGCGTCGGGCCGGGGGCCTGGGGACCCGCATGACTAATACATGCCGCGCTCGCGGCAGAGAAGGACGGCACTCAAGCCCGCGCTCGTCCTGTGCCCAACGCTTCCAGACCTATGCAATATGAATGACGCTGTGACGGCCCTCGCATCGGGGTCTTTGGGGAAAATATTGTTTCCAGTAAGACAAAGCAGATTGTAGGCGCTCCTAAAGGGCCCGGCTCCTGCTCACGGAGACACATCGGATCTGACGCGGTGACTCTAACGATCGCTTGTGTCGTCTTTTGTTGAACACAAAGTGAGTTCTGCCCCTCCCAGCCGTGCCAGGCTGAGCGTCCTCGCACGGAAACGCCAGGTCGGGGGTGGGGGGTGAGCTTCCAGGAGAAGCGGGAGCCCCGCGGGGGCCGTCCGTGCGGTCAGCAGCCTGCACACACACGGGGCAAGGGCGGACCCGAAGGTCCCAGCCCACTGCTGCCTCTGTGTCACCTGCGCCTTGCAGGGCCCTGAAGATGTCCGCGGGCCACCTGCCGCCTCGCTGCGCACAACTGCTCTGGCCAAGCCACCCACGGGCGATGGCCGGGGAGGGGGCCCCGGGGCCCTGCCCTGGGAGCCTGCGGACAGAGTGTGCGGACACTGGAGCCAAGCAGAAGGCAGGCAGCCGGGCGGAACCCTGCCCCTAAGGTCGTGGCTCCCCGGAACCTGGTGTCAGGGACACTGACAGACGCAAAGATTCGGTCGGAAAGACGCCAAGGCCTGATCTGCCCTTGCTCAGACGCCTGGCTCCGACGCTTCCCGGCCCCCACGCCCGCCCCCTCCCAGCATGGGGCTGTCCGCGTGTCCCCAGCCAGCCGCCTACAGGAAGAGGCCAGGACGAGGCAAAGTGTCACAAAACGGCCCAGATTTTCTCCAGACGAGAGAAATAGACCGGATTTGTGAGGCCTCCAGACGCCAGGACCATAGGGACAGGAAAGGGGAGCAGGGTGTGCAGAAGGGCCATCGGGCTGCGGCATGGAGGTGAGTGTCGCAAGTGTGAACCCTGCGTGTGGTCACAGCTGGGAGCTGGGAGCTGAGTCAGTGAGGTGTGTGCGTGCGTGTGAAGCGTGTACCTGTGTGTGAACCATGCGTGTGGTCATAGCTGGGAGCTGGGAGCTGGGCCACTCTGTCCGGTCACACTGTCCATCCCTCCTTATCTGACAGTGGCTGTCTGTACTCTCCCGGGGACAGGGACCCACCCGCGCGTGCGTGTGCAGGGAGGGCCTCACGCATGCTCCCCGTCTGGGACGGGGTCCTCACCGCAGAGGCCAGCAAAGGGAGTGAGGATAGGCTTCTCATGCTCGGGGAGCGGCCAGGCCGCCCACCGGGTGGGCGACGGGAAACAGGGCTCCGAAAGGCCCGCCGTGCACACCGAGGTGGCTCCCACTGGTCCCGGGCCCTCGAGCACACGGGCCACAGGACCACGATCTGTATCCACCCCGCGAAACCTCGTGGACTGCCCAGCACGCTCCCCTGTGGGGCTGGGAGTGTCCTGCGTGTGAGCTGGGCTGGAAGTCCACACACAAAGTGTCATGACCCTCAGGACCCCTCGAACAGGATGGAGGCCCCAGGCCTGCTGAACAGAACGTCTGTTCCCCGTGGCTGCACGACGAGCTTTCAACAGGCTGTGTCTTCTGTGGCTCGGGAAGCGGCGTGGCCTCGCCGGGTGCCCCAGCCCATGGTCCCCGCCAGCCGCAGGAGGCGCGGTCGGAAGGTTTCTGCAGGCAGAACCCGCTTCCAGGCTGGGGCCACGGCGGCCACAGGGGTCCACAGACGCGCGCCGGATGGACTGTGGCCTCGGCGCCTCACGGCTGTCGCCTGGGGCTGCCCTCTTGTCCCTGACACGTGGCCTGTCCAAGGGCGGCTGGTGGCGCGGGGAGAGAGCCAGCAGACCCCGCGGCGGTCTCCCGTGGCTTCTCGGAGGACCCCCACCTCCCCTCACCACCTCTGCACAAAACCTTCCAGAAGCAGGAATCTTCCACACAGACGTCCCAATCACGGAGCGCGGGACCCACATGAGAGGCCCCGCACAAGTGACCGCCGCCTCCAGGAGGTCGGGCTGACTCTGAAGCGAGGACGCGTGCGCTTAGCTGAGCTGGTTGGCAGGAAGCACAGAGCTGCGGAAGTGGACGCGAGGCCGGCGTCTCCAGGGTGACGGAGACCGCAGGGCGTCCTGGTGCGGACACCGGGGCAGCCCCTCGCCGCCTCCCCGCATGTGGCCTCCCCGCGCTCAGACCCGCACCTCACCCTCCCTGTGGCAGAGGCTACAGCTCAGCGTGGTCATGTGCCCGGCAGACTCCCCGTCATGTCCCCTGTCCCTCCGCGGGAGGAAACGGCGGAGCAGGGACCGTCCCTGTTCTTCCCTGCAGACAGGCAGACGCCACTTAGCAGGGACGTCACAGGACGCCAGCCTCGGATGTAGAGCTGCAGGTGTGCTCCAGAAAATGAGCGGTCACCCACGGTGTCCGTGGGGCCTCCAGGCCCCCACCATGGCAGGCAGAGGCTCCCGCGCCTCAAGGGTGACGCTCTGGGGAGCCCACGGTGTCTCCGGACAGATGGACAGACAGTGAGACAAATGAGCAGCATTAGCTTGGACACCCAGAGCTGCAAACCCCAACGGCCGGGGGACCCGAGTGGCCAGGACGGTAGTCCCGCGGCGGGTGCAACGGTGGGACCAGGAGGGGCTCCCCGGCCAGGGCGCCTGAGCGGGTGGCTGACTGGAAACACTGGGGGTCCAGAGGTCTCTGGATGCCCCCCCCAGAGAGGACGCCAATGCCCGGGCCGGGGAGGGGCAGCACTGGTGTGGTCCCGTGTCAGGGACAAGAAGGGCCCTCGATGCCAGAGGGGCTGACGGGCAGGAGTGAGGCGCAGGAGCCTCCCCAGGGCGTGCGCCCAGCTTCAGCCCTGCACTTGCAAGGTCTTGTCGGGGTGCAACCTGTCGCCCTCCTCCCAGAGGTGCCGGCCTCATGCCACAGGAACCCCTGCTGAGGTCCCTGAGGCACCGCAGTGCCCGAACATGTCCCCAGAAACATGTTCGAGGACTAACCCCCAGTGACATTGGGAAATAGGGTCTTTCCTGGTGTCACTAAGGTTACAATTTAGAAATGAGATTATCCTGCTTTAGGGAGGGCCCTAGAGCCAATGATGGTGTCTTCAGAGACCCAGAGAAGGAGAGACAAGGGCCGGCGGAGAAGCCCTGTGGGGTCGGAAGCAGGGCGGTGGGGGAGGCTGCCGGCTTCCTAACACAGAGAGAAACTGCCGCGTTCTTCCCGGCCCATGGCCCCGAGGAGCCACGGCGTCGGAGTGACTGTCCTTCCCTGGCCGTGTGGCTCGGCCACGCTTCCCCTTCAAGGCCCCCGCCCCCACCTGCCCGGAGGCCCTGCTCCTTCCCTGCGCCCAGAACCTGGGGCTACAGGGACCTGGAGGGAGCGGCCTGTCCCCGCAGCCTGACCCCACGCGCCCCGTGTCCTCACGCGCGGTCGGAGCGGCACCCAGGGCTGCAGGGACAGGCCAGGATGGATGCTCCCCGACCCCCAGAGCGAGATACGTCTCCGGGACGGACGCGGCACTAATGGGCCACAAGAGGAATCGCGCCGCAGCGGGGAGCGCCGCTGGCTCATACATCTTGTGAGGAGCCGAGATCCCAATCTCCGGGCCACCAGCTCCCGCACATCCGTCTTGCCCCCCTCCCCCACCAGGAAAGGCAGCTGCCGGCCTCCCTGGGCTCTACTCCGCAGAGACACAGGGTGCAGGGGCGAGGGGGAAGGGCGGAGGGGGGAGGGCGGAGGGGGCCTCCCTGCTGCGGGGCCCAGCTGGCCGGGAATCCCGGGGAGGGGCTGGCCACTGCCCTCCTGGCCCGGGGGCTTTCTCCTGGTAGAGTGAGGCTTCCACGCGTCCTCCTGGCCGCAGCCCGAGGGGCGGAGGTCCGGCCAGGAGAGGGGCCGGAGGGGACAGCCCCTTCCCCAAGCCGCCCAACATTCCTTTCCGGGGGCTGTTATTTCAAGGACAGCCTGAGCCCGGCTCCGGACCCTTCGCTGAGTGGCTCTCCACGTGGGCGCCCCCTGGGCGAGTGATGGCGGCACAGGGTCTCTGGAGCCTCAGAGAGAGGGTCCACGGCTGTCGGGCCCTGCAGGAGGGGACGGCACAGGAGCGGCCTGAGTACTTCATCTGACCAGGCTCTGCTCCTGGGGAAAACCCCGTTCCCACCGTGTCCGACTCAAGGGGCAGCTCCACAGGCCTCCTGCCGGGGATCCCTGCTGGGGACTTTGTCTCATTAGTCAGTAAACTGACTAATGAACAGCCCTGGGGGCTTCACCTCGCAGGACTCTCCCCGGGATGGCGTCCACAAGACCCCTGGGGAAACACGGACCAAGCCTGGAACCACAGGTGCCGGCGGGGGCTTTCCGGGTTTCCCAAAGAATGGCAACAAGACTTCCGCCCGAATTCAGGAGCGAGCGCGCAGTCTTCACATCTGACTCTTCTGCAGGCCCAGGAGACCCTCCTTGCATGAGGCCGTGTCTCCTATTCCCACACCCGGACGGCCGTAGGCACGCAGGGACAGGCAGGGTCCCAGCGTCTGTCCAGCTCCCAGCGCCGCCTATGTCCTTGGTGTCCCTTGGCTTGGGGACGCATCACCCCACCTCTGCCTCCATGTCACGAGGCACCTCCCGGGGATCCTGTCCCCAAACTTCCCCATCTTACGCTGTCCCCAGACCCGCCGGATTCGGACCCGCCGGCTCTAGCATGACTGCTTCTTCGCTGACCGCTCCTGCGGACACCCCTGTCCAGAACTGTGACAAACTCCATCATGGGCGCGGCGGGGACACAGTTCAGACCCGGACACTCACAAGAGTTCGCTTTCTCCAGGCGGTGGGTCTCACCCTCCCGTCGCCCCTGGAAGGAGATTATGGCCTACTGCCTGAGCCGGTCCCATTTCCACCGGTTCTGCTTCCTGCACTGTCCCCAGGGAGAGTGTCCCCAGGGAACTTTGGGGCACCCAGGAGCTGTCCTGTGGGCAGGAGTCCTGCTGGGGAGCCTGGGGCCTCTGTCCTTGTCTGCCCGCCCCCTTGCCCCTTGGACAAATTCAGGTCCTTAACCCCGTAGGGACAGGCCTTCTTGGCTTCCTTCACCCCGAGCCCTCCCCGCCGTGTGAAGTCCCCGTGGCTGCTTTGCAGACAACACCTGGTGGACGAAGTAGCCAGCCAACGACTAACTTGGTGGACGAAGTAGCCAGCCAACGACTGGGTCAGGAGCTTGTTTGTCGACTCTCTCCGCGGCGATCAGAGAAGCGTCCGGCCAGCGAGGACACAGCGAACGTGTACACGGAAGCGTTCTGAGAACAGCAGAGGTCTTGACTACAAAACACACGAGTGGTTCACAAGCCCGGAAGAGCCCGATCGCGGGGCCCGGATGGTCGGGGGGAAGCCGCTCCACGGCATCGGGGCCCCAGGCTGAGGACAGATTCCCGGAGCTGAGCACAGGAGGATACAGTGGGCCTGGCCGCCCAGCGTCAGCCCAGGAGGGACCCAGAACCAGGAGAGACACGGCGTTGTGCCCAAGTCCTGTCTGGGACAGACGGTGGGGAGGGGCCCCAGTGCCGAGGGCGGCCTGCCCCTGGCTGGACAGCAGGTCATTCCGGGAGTGGGGTCGAGGACTTTCTCTGTGCCCCCCAGTCCGGGAGGGCCCAAGGCTGGACACTGTCACCAAACCCCTCTGGTGGCTCCCAGGAAACCTTGCCGGCTGCCCTGCTTCTCCACAGGGAGCAGGCATGCGGGGTCTGCCTGGGCTGACGGCCGCTCGGGCCCAGAGGGAGACGAAGGGGCCAGCGTGGGTGGGTCCCCAGCTTCAATTTCCTCCAGAAGAGATGACAGCAGTGGTCTCCTGAGACCCACTCTCTCCTGGCAAGGGCGGCTCCCTCAGGTGGCTGGCTGAGTCCCAGCCTGTGGGGAGACCCCCACCTACCCGATGACCCCAGCGCCCCACAGCCTATCCCGCAAACACCTCTCAGGGAAATTCAGCCCCTCTCTGCTGAACTTCCCACGGCACGGCTCCCCGGAGCTCCCGGAAAGCTCACAGGCGTCTCCACTTGTGATCCAGAGAGGACTGCCAGGCACAGCCCAAACACACACCCAACAACAGCAAGAAGACGGGCCTCCCAGAGAGTCAGCAAAGGGTTTCCCAGTATGAGGCTGTGCCCAGGATTGCACGGGACACACTCGCACTGGAAAAAATTCATTAACTGAAACTCTGTATATCCCACCCAGCACCCCCAGAGGAGATGCCCCTGGGAGACGGAGGGACACGAAGGAAGTCACTGCTCCCCAGCAGTTCTGGGATCCGGCAGCCCTGCCCCGTGAGGGCCGTGGCTCACAGCCCCACTGTGAGCCACAGTTTGAAACAAAGAATGTGGAGTCTCCAACTCTTCTTTTTCAAGACTGTTTTGGCTATGTGGGTTCTCCTGAGTTTCAGTACAAATTTTAGGACTTTCTTCTATTCCTGTGAAGAATGCCACAGGAATTTTGATAAGGGTTGAAGGGACAGGTGCAATGCTTTGGCTGGTACAGACATTCCCACGCTATTAATCCTTCCAGGGCACGAATGTGGGATCGCCCTCCCTCCCTGTCCTCAGCTGTTTTCATCCATGCCGTACAGTCTCCAGTGTTCAGATCTTTCACATCCTTGGCTAAACGTTTTCCTAAATATTTCATTCGTTTTGACACTATTGCAAATGGGATCATTTTCTTAATTTCTTGTTCAGGTACTTTGTTGTCACTATATAGAAACAACCAATTTTGTGTTCACTTTGTGTCCTGCAACTTACATGATTGGTTTTTTTTTTTAATATTTTTTATTTATTTGACAGACAGAGATCACAAGCAGGCAGAGAGACAGACAGAAAGAGAGGAGGAAGCAGACTCCCTGCCAAGCAGAGAGCCCAATATGGGGCTTGATCCCAGGACCCTGAGATCATGACCCGAGCCAAAGGCAGAGGCTTAACCCGCTGAGACACCCAGGCGCCCCACAGGATTGGTTTATTACAGGATTTTCTATATATAAGTCTCCGTACTTTACAAATAGTGACAGCTTCCCTTTTTCCTTCTTGATTTTTTTCTTTTTCTTTTTTTTTTTCCCCTAATTGCTAGGACTCCCAGTGCTATGTCGAATAAAAGTGGTGAGAGCGGGCGTCCTTGTCTTGTTCCTGATTCTAGAGGAAAACCCTCCATGTCTTTTTTTTTTTTTTTTAATTTCTTTAGTTAGTTGAGAGAAAGAGAGAGAGAGCACAAGAAGGGGGAGCTGCAGAGGGGAAGCAGGCTCCCCGCCGAGCAGGGAGACCAATGCGGGGCCCGATCCCAGGACCCTGGGATCACGACCTGGGCGGAAGGCAGAGGCTTTAACCCACTGAGCCCCGCAGGCGCCCAGGAAAGCTCTCAACTTTCGATCATTTGGGATGATGTTAGTTGAGGCTGTCACATATGGCATTTATTGTATTGAAATTCATTCTTTCTATACCTAATTTGTTGAGTTTTTATCATGAAAGAATGTTTAATTTTGTCCAATCTCTTTTTAAACATTTCGTCCTGCCAATGCCTTCTTTCGCACGGATCGTTTACGCACGGTGAACCATCTTCATGCACACGGCTGAGCCCGCTGGGGCAGTGGACGGTCTTCCGAGGGCGCTGCGGGACTGGCGCCGGCATCCCATGGAGGACGGTTCCATCTGTTAGGGGCACTGCCCTGTAAGTCTCTTTTCGTGTTGTGTCCTTTTCTGGCTTTGGGATGAAGGGAAGGTTGGTCTCAGAAAGGAGTCTGGAAGTGTCGCTCCTCTTTGATTATTTCAAGGAATTTGGGGGTGACTGGCACTAACTCTTCTTCAGTCGTTCGGTGGAACTGACCGGAAGACATCCAGTCCCGGGTTTTGATCACTGCTCCCCTCGCCGTGGCTGTCACTCACCCAGACGTTCTGTTCCTTTCTGGTCCGGTCTCGGTAGGTTCTGTGTTTCCGCGAACTTACTCATTTCCTTCAGGTCGCTCGATTCGTTGCGTATAATTGTTCTCTTCTGCTCCTTCGTGCGTCTCTGGCGCCACTTGTAAGAACTCCTCTTCTGTGTCTGTTCCCAGGGACTAGGGATTCGGTCTTGTCTGAGGGTGAACCGAACTGCCCTCCGGTCCTTGGGCATCAGAGCTGTTGCTGGGACAAGGGTCCCCTTCGATCTTAAGGCTGGTCTGCAAACAGCAGGCGTGTGACCACGCATGTGCGTGGAGAGGCTCCCAGCTGGTCCCTTGAAGGGCTCCTGTCATGGCCCTGGCAGGCAGGATTGCTTTCGGACCACAACGGAGAAAACCTGCAGCGAAGCTGAGGTCTGTGGGACTGCCGCGGGGGCCACGGATGGGAACGGCCCCCGACAGGTCCCTGGGTGAGCAGGACGGCCCCTGGGCTGTCACCAGGAGGATCTGGAGCCAGGCTCATGGCTGCTTCACGACTCAGCATCCGGACAGCCCTGCAGGCCAGCCCTGGAGGTGGACAGTGCGACTGCCCCCAGGGTCCTGACAGATGGCGCACATCAGGGCTGGTCAGTGGGGCTGTAGCTGATCTCCAACGCGGTTGGGGCTGTTTCAAAGTTTGTGCCTGGGACCACCATCTGAACACATACCTTCTCAAAATGGCCCTCCTCGGTGTGGAGCTGGGGTTCCCTACCCTCGAAGGCACTTCTGTCCACAGACAGCTGCCACCTTGTTGCTGGGGGGGGGGTCTGCATGCCGGACCCCCTGTTCCACCACCCTGCTGGCACTGGGTAACTGTGGTGGTCATTTGGAACCACTGGACATGGGCGGTTTGCTACACAGCGATCGCTTCGGACACTGCCCTGTTGTGATTTATTGTGTTTCACCCTGAGGAGAGGAGCCGTGCTCTGCTCACCTCCGAGGCCCCAGTGCCTGGAAATGCACCTGACACGCAGCAGGTGCCGCACGGCGGAGATGAGCCGGGAGTGGCGGGCACGGTGGCGCACACGGGCCCGGCGTGGACGTGAGGGCACAGACTACAGGCCGAGGCTCTGTTCTTCACGCAGAGAACGAAAACTCCCAGCCTTGAAGAGGTGACCATAACATCTCGCATGGCCAGTGGTGGGGCTGAGGGTGCCGGCTCGTCTCCGTGAGTCCTGTAAGCTTCCCGGCAGGGGCCTTGCAGCCGCCTGTTTATGATATGGGACACCTCCACTGTGCACTCAGAGCGGCTCTGGACGCCAGTACCCTTCTGGGCTCGTCGATGGCCTGAGGACTCGGGCCCTCACCCATATTCCTGCCACCACAGCCTCCATCACAGCAACAAGCCTTCTTGGGCTCCAGACCCAGCCCCTCCCTCGACTGGATTTTACCCCCTTTCTCATTAGACGGAGTTTGTGAACCAAGGGGCCGACCAGGGGAGGGCCAGCAGGTATCTGACGGAGCACTCGGTTCATACCCGCTCCAGGGACGGTCCAGCACAGCCCTGACTAAAGGGGGCCCCCACCACATCTCTGTGATAATGGGGCTAAGCAGCAAACACAGCCATACCCAGCTCTGCCCCCGCCCGGCTGGGGCACCACGCAGCCTTCCGTGATGGCCCAGCCAGCGCAGCCCCCACGAGTTAAGACCAGGCATGGCCTTCACAACCTTCTTGACCAGGGGCTATACCTACAGAGACCCCCTGAGTTCTGGTCCCAGCCCCGCCCCAGGTCCCCCGGGGTTGGTCCACGGCTGACTCTGGACCTTTGTGTGAGGAGCTGAAAGGCCTCGTTCTAGGCAGGTCAGTTCCCCCAGACGTATAATTCCGCCACTGGCCTGATCACAGGGGCTCCAGACCCTCCTGCTCCCGTGTCCCCACCCCCACCAGAGAGCTAGCTGTGGCCAGTGGCACGACTCCCCCCAAGCCTGCAGCACCGGAGGTGCCTGTCGACTTTCTTCCCAGGCAGCCTCCCGTGCCAGGGCCCCCCTCCAGAGTCCCCAGCCCCAGCGTCCCCAGAACCACTGCTGCTGTTTCCAGAGCCCTTGCCCGCAAGTCCACGGCCCCAGAGCCCACAGCCCCTCACCTCTAGCACCAGGACCCCAGATGGCGGTGGGCGCCCCAGGTTCACGCAGAGAACATCACTCTTCAGGAACGTGTGCTTCAGGGAGCCTCGTGTGCTTAGCCCACGGTCGGGAACCTCAAAGCGGGCCAACCCATCCCCCAGCCCGCCCCCCACAACCATTGCCTTTCGTGGGACCTGCCAAGGCTGCCAGGCCCCCCGCGGGAGCACGTGTGCGGGACTCCCCCACGCAGGCCCACGTCGGGGGGCAGCAAGCCTGGTGCTCTGCTGCAGACGGACCGGGCATCTAGGATCATTTCAGTCAGGTCAGCCGGGCAGGCTGTGCAGACTCCACCCCTGGGGTCAGGAGGAAGACGTCCCTGTGAGCCTGTGGGGGCCCAACTCCACGGGGGACACCAGTGAGCCGGGCTCACGGGCTTCTGCGCGCCCCAGGGCGCAGACACACACAGACACTGCAGGGCGCGGGGAGAAAGCGTCGGGAGTAAGAAGCGTGTGAGGAAACTAAAGTGTGGTGGGCGGTGGTGAGGGCACCTGGGAGTCCCTCCTCGCGGAGAGCAGGGGACCTGCGTGGGTGGAAGTCAGGGACACTGGGCCGGGCAGGACACACACCAGGCAGTGGCCGAGCAAAGGCCCCGGGGCTGTCAAGGGCCACGGATCAAGCGAGCGGGGGCGGCGGGGGTGGGGGGCGGCAGGGCTGCGGGTCTGGGAGACCCGGTGGGCCAGGGCCAGGAGCGTGGATTTTGTCCCAGGTGCTGCGGGAGCCCCTGGAGAGTTCAGCAAGTGAGCGACGGGCTCTGGGGTTGCTTTACCGACATCCCCACAGCCGCTGGGTGGGGACTGGCAGGAGGAGGGTCAGGGGCCAGGAGGAGGGGACTCCGCCTGGATCGGAGGACACAGAGGGGACACACGAATGGCAGGACTGTTGCAGGGCTTGGGCAGGAAGGAGTCCCAGCGGCAGACGTGCAGCGCCCAGGCAAAGGGCAAGTGAGGCAGCGTCAGTGCTGACCCTGGGGCAGCGCCATCCAGCCGGCCCGGGGAGCCAGCGCTGCCACTTGCCCAGCCGGCAGCAGGGCTGGGGGCTCAGGAACGTCTGGTGTGCGGGAGGGGGACAGGCAACCAGGTCCACACAGGGTGGAGCCTGGACCCGGGGGCTCAGTGAGGGGTCCTGCTGTCCTTGCCTGGCCTCTGGCCCGCCCTTCTCTGGGGGTGTCTTGCAAGGTGCCTGCTGCAGCTGCGGCATTTAAAGCCCACACGTTCCCTGGAAGTTGGTCCTATCAACCTCATTTTACATCGGAGAAAATGGGAAGTCAGAGATATTAATTGACTTGCTGAAGGCCGTGACCCGACGAAGATTCCACTGGACCTCTCCGTGCTCAGGTGCATCCGGGGGTGACAGCGTCCCTCTGCTTCTTGGGGGGAGCCCTGTGGCAGCAGGAAGCAGCCTGCCCCCAAGCTGGGCAGTGAGGGGCCCCCGCCGCCCCGCTGGACTCTCAGAAGTCCCCCGCCCATGTCCCAGACCGTCAGCCTGGGCCCCTGCTGGCACCCGCCCGCCCGCCCGCGTTGTGCTGCGGAAGCACGGCCCACATCCGTCTTCCCGGCTCTGGGTGCATGTGTGTGTGTGTGTTTTTAAGAGAGACTGGAAAGGAATTTTTTAAAAGAAAAAAAGGTGGGGGAGGAGAGGCGAAGGAGATGCAGGAGATAGAAGGCTCGCGTGCCCGACAAAGAGACTATGACATAGTCAAATTTTATTAATGGCTCGCCCATATGCATTCAGGGGATAATTAAGTATGCACAGGTGAAATTAGCTGATAGGAGCGGCTGTCTGGAGCGAATCGAATGAGCTCCGATTATATCAATAGTTTTCAACCAGTGTCCCTGGTTATCAAACCATCAAATAAATTTGTCCACTTTCTTCCTTTGGGGGGAAAAACTTTAATTATCCAGCCCTCGCGCATGGCAGGCCATTAATAAAACCCAGTTATCGGGCTGCAGGTTCTGGAGCTTTACTGTTACCCATCTTTTATCTAAATAAACATTTGGGAAATGTCCTTAAAATTATCATAGACGCTTTGCCCCTGCCCCACAATAGGAATTTCTAAATGGAACTGGGCTTCATTTGACCACATGGTGCACGGTGTCCCATCTGCCCACCGGTCCCCGGGACGGGACCCCGGAGCTGGGCTGCCCCCCGTCTTGATGGATCTGGCCGACCTGCAAATGCAGATAAGGGGAACCACCGAGCGGCTGCTTCTCCCTCGCGCACAGCTCCGCAGCCTCTATGTCACGCACGCGCTCCCTGTTTCCGCGCCGCATAGATCAATGACAGACGGAAGAACTGAACAGTCAGTGTAACGCGGAATGGGCCTCTTGGTCCTCCTTCCAAAGGTGCAGTATCTAGACAGTGTTCTTTCATTTAAAAAAAGAATGCTTTCAAGTCTTTTCTTATTTCATGTCCAGTAAAGTCAGGTCCGTCCAGAGGGCCCTTTGTGACAGAACCGCGTGCATTACTCCACACAGAAGCGCGTCGGGATTGCGGCGTGGGCTTGCGCTCCGGGCGGGCAGAACTTGGGACAGAACTCCCACAGCCCGGGCCGGCGGGCAAACAGGAATCCGGCGCCCGCGGCGTCCGCTGATCCGCGCTTCCCTCTGTGGCCACCGGGGGGTTGACCCCACTTCCGGGGCCACCTGCAAAGACTTTACCAAACCCATGGCTGGTCCAGCACCTTGACTGGGGGACGGTGGCTGGAGAAGCAAAGACCAGATTCATCAAATGGTTAGAAAAAGGTGACCCCCAGCAGGGGTGGAGGCTCGGGGGCGACAACCGCTTGTCACATTGGAAGGACAGGGGCCCCGAGGTCGTGGTGGTGAGGGCGGGCATGGGGACGCAGGCCTCTTCTCCAGGCTGAGGCTGCTGGGAACTCAGCCCTCAGGATCCATCCATCCCCTTGGCGTTCAGATGGTAAACGGCCCAAATAATTGTCCCCGGACCAAAAAGGTTCAGTCAGCAAATGACACAGAGTCACGGCACACATCGAAGAACCACACGCATGTGTTTCATCTCTGAGAAGCCCAGACTACTTCCCATAGTCCATTCTTGCTGCCAGGAAGGCCCCGACAAGGAACCATGGCTGGCCTCGAGAGGGGGTTGGATCTCTCTGGATCTCGGGTTCCGAAGCCCTCGGACCTCTTCAGGCTGAGCCCAGCCAAGCGCCCGCAGCCCCTTGATGGCCCGTTGGGCCTGGACATCTGGCCACAGCACCCTGCCCTGAGAGCCCCGCAGAGCAGGGACGGGGGACCCGCAACCAGAACCGAAGCCTGGAGCCTGGGTCTGGCTCCTCTCGGCACATCCGGCCCGGGTGGTCCCTGTCCCACAAGGGATGAGGGGAACACTGAGGGTGCAGTGGTCCCTTCTCCAGATGCGAAGTCCCCTTCCCATGTTTGAAGAAAAAACTCAGCTGGGGGTCCAGAGGATTTCATTTTTCTCCCCTTGATGCTGAACCCCAGCCCCTACCCAGCTCAAGCCTGAGCAGACCCTAATACGCACCTCGAGCCTCCTGACTCAGGCCATCCGCTCTGCCGCCTCGGTGACAGAAGCCTACTTCTCAGCGTTCTGGGGGCTGGGGGTCCAGACCCAGGAGTCAGCACCCTGCTCTGTGGCTGCAAACGCGGCAGTCATGTCTAGACATCTTCATGCGAAACCTCGGGCTCCCATCCCCCCAAACTAAGAGAGGGCTTTGTGGGGCCAGGGCCTCGTGGAGCCTGCGGATCACTGCAGACCTGTTTTGCTTGTTTGCGGTGGGATCTTCCTCCCTGAGGAGCCTGGAGGTTCTACTGCTCTGATCACCAGCATGACCCCCTCTGCCCATTTCTCCCTCCACCACCCACTGAGCAAACACTTGGCATCAGGAATTTGAAAGGAAAGAGGGGCTTAGAGCCCCCCGCAGAGAGCTCCCCTCGCCCCAGCTTTCTGGACCCCCTCTTGCTGATCCAGCCAGGGACTCGCACCTCCAGCCCTCCCTGAGGGGCTCTGGGCAGCAGGGCTGGGCTGAAGGGGGGCAGGAGGAGGCCAGGAGCATTAACTCCGGCTGCCCGCGAGAGAAGCCCTGGGGCTTTGGGAGGAGGGAGCCAGGCGGACACCCAGGCGCCCCAAGCCCAGAGTGGGGAGGATGGGGGCTGGGAGGAAGTGACACAGGAAAGCAGCCTGGAGAGAGGGGCTGGGCTGCAGGCCTCACCCCACCCCCGCCCCTCCCCCTCCACGGCACCTGCCTGCCAAGGCGAGCCGGTGCGGTTCCGTCTCAGAGAGAAGCAGGTGCAGACCCCGCCCCGGCCGGTTGTGCTCAGAGTGAGGAGCAGGGGGGTCTCCAGCGGGTGGAAACAGACTCGCCAGACCGGGCCCGCAAGGACCCGCCCCAGCCCTCCCACGCAGGACTGCGGAGGCCCCGCGCAGCCCACGCTCTGAGGCCGCGGGGGACCCGGCTCGGGTTCGCTTCCGTCGGGGGCACCCGCGGTTCCCGCGTCCATCCCGCCGCGCCCGCCCGTGACCGTGGGACGCACCTGCCCCGAACCCACGCGGCCGCGTCGGCAGCTCCTGCGGGAAAGACCGAGAAGCAGGCGGGAGACGCGATGGTAATTCCCTTCGCGCACCTGCTGAGCGGGCTGCGGCGCCTGGACGCGGTAGATCCCACGTAACCGCAGTAGATCCCACTAACCGCGGTAGATCCCACGGAACCGGTGCTCCCGGTTTCTGCTCAAAGCGCCTGTGGGCTCACCCCGTGTTTCCCTGGACCACGGAGGCCCGCACAGCCTGGGACACGGGGTGCCTTCCGCTCAGTGAGGGGTCCCGGGGCCGGTCGCGGGGGGAACCTACCATGGGGAACCCAGCCCGGGACTCAGTGGCAACCCCGGCAGGCTGCGTGTTTTCCAGGACGGTGTCCAAAATGAGGGGGGAAGGAGGGAGGACAAGAGAAGCAGAGCAGACCGGGACAAAGAGAGGTCGAGAGGCGGAACAGAGCGTCTGTGGTTCGTCACCGAGGCTGACTTCTCAGGGTCCTTATTTCCTTTCCCTTAGTCTGTGCCCCTAGAGGAGGATGCCAGTGGGGCGGGGAGCTCAGGTTTATGCAACTTCCTCTTAGCATAATTCTCTAAGAGGCCTGGGGGCAGCTGGAGGGCACAGGCGGTCTCCGGTCACTGACACTGTACTGGGGTCAGGGGATGGGGGAGGGCACAGGCGGTCTCTGGTCACTGTGCTCAGGTCTGGCATGTGATGTGTCCCAGAAGCTCATGCAAGGCGGCACCCAGAATGTGTGCGTTCTCTCCACATCTACAGACGGAAAAGCCCTCTGTCCTTGTCCTTCGGATGCAGCTCTGTTTGCTTAGAGACCACTCCGGCTATAATTCCATCTTCCTAATAACACTTCCTTTTTAATCAATTTGACGAAATTACAGCAGCTTGTGGATTTGGAGAGTACATATTTCTGCTCCGGGCTTTACCTGCTCTATCCTGGCATTTACATGTTTACATTTGAAGTCTTGGCTATGTTCTTAGGCCAATCATTTTGTATTTTGCAATTATGTCCGCTCTGCTCACTGCACACTGTCTTGGGTGGTTATATAATTAAAGAGCAAGAGATGTTTTTCCCTTGGCTGCACAAGGTGAAAAATGTTAGCTATTTCCACACTTCAGAGAGCCAGCTGCTACAAGCATTAAAAATTACTTAAAACATAAAATTTATGGCATTGTGATCACAATGGGTTGTGTTGTTGTAAATGAATTTCACTGTAAATTGCCATTTTAAATTAAAATATAGCTTATTAGGAATGACAGGAGAGTAATACAGAAGGAAGTAAGGTTTTATGTAATTGTCCCCAAAAGCCTGTCCCTCCAAGAAGTGATGGCAAAGGGGGTGCCGGGGCAGCTACTGCCTCCTAGCCACATCAGGGTTTGCTGTCGGACCCTGGGATAGCATATTTCTTTCCCCTCGCCTCGCTCCGCCCCCCGCCCGGCCCGGGGTTTATGGAGGCTCTGTGCTGTGCGTCACTCAGAGGAAGGCAGTGGACCTACAAAGATGAGTAAGACACTGCCGTTCCCTGAGATAACTTGGGATCTAATGAAGGACCAGCGCCAGGTGCGTAGGTGGGGGGGGGCAGTGATGAAGATGCAAATGGCACATTCTTGGAGCAGCAGAGGAGGAGCGAGCGTGCTCCAGGACACACACGAGAGATGGCGATCAGACCAATCAACCTGTACCAGCAGGTGTCGAACCCAGCTGGAACTCAGAATCCTCGCCTCAGGAGGGATTTCCATCAAGTGCAATACACCCTTTTCTCCAGCACTTACGGAAGATGATTGCCGGTTCTCTGCTTGGACGCCCCTAAGTGTGGGGAATTTGCCAGTTTGTAAAACATCCCCTTTCATGTGGGGACAGGTTCAAGTCTCCTGCCAGCAAAACAGCCTGAAAATCATGTCTCCAATTTGTATGCTTCCCCCAGAACTCTCTGGATGACTTCTAAGAGAAGCTTCTTAAGACACGAGGAAAGGGCTGGGGGCACATCCAGGCAGACTCCGAGCAGCCAGGACCTGTGAGCACAAGGGACGAGGAGCCCAGGCAGGACCTGCTTATGTGTAGGTAATGAGAGGAAGGGCAACGTGATGGAGGGCATATGTAAAAGGGGGCTGACTTAGGTTCTCTTAGAACCACAGCCTTTCTGGATGTTTGCGAGCAGTGGAGGGAAAGGGCACTGGAAGCATTTTAGTAACATTCATTCACTCTTATGTTGGATGGAGACCTCAGAAACCATCTAACCCACTGTCACAGGCTTACAGCTCTGGGTAAGACTCCTGCCATGAGACCATGTGAATGCTCAAGACCCACAGTGACGTCACTCCAGAATGTGAGCTCACCTACACGGCCCCAGTATCAGATCCTGCCTTGATGGAGTCCCCTGGTCCTTCCATATTCTGCCACCGCCTGTTCCAGGTGTCTCATCATACATCAGTCCATAAATTTAAATCGAATCAAAGGGGAAGTGCTCATTAATTTATCGCCACATTCCCCAGACATCTGTTTAGTAACCAATCAGGGCCAGGTGTGTGAAGCATAGAGGGTGCAGAGGAGAACACCTGGTCCTTGCCCAAAGGAAGCCCCGGTTGGATGAATGGAGACAGACAAGTGAGGATATGCATGCAAAAAGAAGCATACAAGCTGTGACTCAGGTCTGCACGGGGCAGCAGGTCCACAGTGTAGACACCATTCCAGCATAAGGGAAGATGCTCCAAAAGCCATGCTAGGGAAATAGACCCAGAGATGTAGTCCTGATGTATAAGACTCAACAGAGAAGACAGGAGCAGGAACGTCTTTATCAGGAGAGGGAGAGGTGGAACTTCTGTCCTAAGAAAGAGGTTAGAAGTACAGGAGATAAGGAGTAGCAAGTGCTGAGGAAAGGAGCCACCAGCCTTAAATCCGTGTTGCCATTCTTTCTCTGAACCCAGAAGAAAGGATGGAGAAGAAGCAGATGGCAACCAATGTAGGTGTATCTAGCACATCAGGGGGATTAGGGAGTCCCATTTCTATACCCTTAATTTTCTCTGGAAAAGAAATGTGTCCCTAAGACATAGAAGTACTGAGGTAGAGGGTCCAGGAGAAACATTCAAAATACACTAGCACATTCTTGAACCAAAGATCTCTTTCTTATTCTTTACCCACAAATGATGCAAGTGAGATACATCAATGAGTTAAAATGATAAGTTCTCTAGAATGCACTGTATTAAGAAGAAAAAAGATATCCCAAACAACACTGGTAGATTGAAGGACAGTACAGCCCTGGTGAATGTTGAGAAACTGAGGAAATCACTTCAAAGAAGGAAACGTTGGCTTTTATCTCATTACTTACATTTGTCTGAAAAATTTTTTTACCCTTAAGGTGGAAACGTCTCAACAGATCATTTTTCTGGGTCTGCAAGAAAGGCTGACAAGTCTTCAGTCTCACCACTTTGTAGATGTGGTTCCATTGTCTCCTGGCTTCCATAGTCACCATGGAGAAGTCAGGCGACACACCCCTCATCAGATACTTTCTCTCCAGACACTTTTAAGACCTAATTGTCTTTACAGTTCACTAGATTGCATTTAGGTACTGGTTTCTTTTTATATGTCTTACTTTAAATTTGTGCTTCTGGTTCTAAAAAAATAAAATAAAATAAAATAAATTTGTGCTTCTGGTTCTAAGGATTCGTGTTTTCAGCAATTTTAGACAATTCTCAGCTATTAACTCTGCATACTGAGTCTCCCTTATCTTCTCAACTTTCCCTTTGTGAGGTCCAACTAGGTAACATATTAAGCCCTCTTACTCCAGCTTCAACATCAATAAATCTTAATTTATTCGACTTGGCTGCATTCTGGGTAATTTTTTCAGACCTATCTTCCCCTCTACTATTCTTGTTTTATTTGAGTCTTCTCTGCTACTTAGCTCATCTATTGAGGTTTTATTTCTACTGTTACATATATCCATCTATAGAAGTATATATGACTATTTTGTTTCCAGTATGTATGGTTGCTTCCGGGTTTTTTAAAGATTTTATTTAATTATTTGAGAGAACGAGAGAGAGCATGCATGAGCGGGGAGGGGGAAGGACAGAGGGAGGGAGGGAAGCAGGCTGAGCCACCCAGGTGTCCACAGGTGCTTCTAGTTTTTGTCCATAAAAATAAGCTTCATATTACGATTTATCTTCTAACAGCTTTATTGAAATAATTGACCTATGATAAACTGTACATATTTAAGTGTACAATTTACACTGTTTGACAGATGGGTTCAGTCATGAACCCATTAGCGCAATCAAGATAATGAACATATCCTCAGTGTGTCTGTGCCTTCACTTATTGATGGACATTGGCTTTGTTTCCAATCTGGGCTATACAAATAAAGTTGCTGAGAATATTTACATGCAAATGAACAAATGGATAAGGAAGATGTGGTCCATATACACTATGGAGTATGATGCCTCCATCACAAAGGATGAATCCCCAACTTTTATTTCAACATGGATGGGACTGGAGGAGATTATGTTGAGTGAAATAAGTCACAGAGAAAGTCAATTATCATATGGTTTCATTTACTTGTGGAGCATAAGGAATAACATGGAGGACATAGGGAGATGGAGAGGAGAAGGAAATTGAGGGAAATTGGAGGGGGAGACAAACCATGAGAGACTGTGGACTCTGAGAAACAAACTGAGGGTTTTGGAGGGGAGGGGGATGGGGGTTGGGTGAGCCTGGTGGTGGGTACTGTGGAGGGCACGGATTGCATGGAGCACTGGGTGTGATGCATAAACAATGAATTCTGGAACACTGAAAAGAAATTTTAAAAATAAATAAATATTTTTTAAAAAAAGAATATTTACATGGAAATGTTTTGTGGACCTGTGCTCTCATTTCTCTTGGATAAACATCTAGAGTTAAATGACTGGGTCAGTTGGTAGGTGTATGTTTAAAGTTTTAATAAACTCCATGCTGTCTTCCAGACTGCCTTCATCGGAGAATTCTACCAAATCTTTTTTTCCTTCCAAATTTTTATTTATTTATTTAAAAGATTGTATTTATTTATTTGACAGAGACAGACATTGAGTGCAGAAGTACAAGCAGGGGGAGTGGGAGAGGGAGAAGCTGACTCCCCACCCAGCAGGGAGCCCAGCACGGGGCTTGATCCCAGGACCCCGGGATCACGACCTGAGCCAAAGGCAGATGCTTAACCGACTGAGCCCCCCAGGTGCTCAAAATTTTTATTTAAATTCTAATTAGTTAACAATAGTACAGTATTGGTTTCAGGAGTAGAATTAGTGACTCATCACTTCCATACCACATCCAGTGCTCTCCACCAGATCTTCAAGGAAGTTTCTGTCACGAGTTCTTTCAGAAAATTGAAGAGGAGAGACAGTTTCCCCAGCTCATCTCATAGGCTCAACGTGACCTGGATTCCAAAACCATACAAAGTCTTACAAGAAAACTACAGAAAAAAAATCTCTCATTAACATGGATGTAAAAACTCTAAACACAATTTCAGCCATCATACATAAAAGAGATAAATTATCACAGCGAAGCTCATGTCAGCATTGCAAGTTTGGTTTCGCATCAGAGACGCAGCAAAGTCGCCAGAGTAACAAAGAAACCACGGGACTTCAACATCACAGTTTTCAGGGACACAATTCCATACATAATCGGATCCAGTAATTAAGAAGTTTACTTTCTTAGATGCCAGATATTTTTGTATTTCTGTAAATATTCTTTAGTTTTGTTCAAGGAAAAATCAAGTTTCTTGGAAACAGACTGATCCCTTTGGGTCTTGCTTTTAGAACAAGTGAGGGAGGCCCCATGCCGTGCTCTGACTGCCAAGTATTCCCACTACGGAGGGAACACCCTTCATGAGTTTTGCTCCATGCCCCCAAAATCAGGATTTCCTACTTTGCCTGGTGGGAACAGGAAGTCTCCCCGGCCCTGCAGCCCATCTGACATTTTCCCTCTGATGCTCTTGGAGGTTCTTCTCGGACCTCACAGGGTTTCCTCATGACACGTCCATGAGCTCATGCACACTCTGCTGGTACCACTGTAGACTGGAGACCTCAGGAGTTCTCTGTCCCCAACGCCCTTCTCTCCAGACTCTCTCATGCATATTCAGGACTTCACCTGCACCGATGTTCCACTCTGTCCCTCCCGCTGGCTAGGCGTGGGCTCCCCCCTCCCCACACCTCAGCTTGGAAGCAGTCACAGGGGGGGTTAGCTGGGGGAATTTTAGGACTCCCCTGATCTGCTCCTTGTCTCCCAGGCATCACTACCTTTGCTGTCCCATGTCTAGTGTCTTGTAAACCATCACACCCATGCTGCTGTCCGGTTTTGTGGTTTCCGTTTAACCTCGTTCTCATTACTCTGTTTTGCCCAGAATTCGTAGTCTCTATTTGGTTATTTTAAAAATCACTTTTATAGTCACTTGTTGTTTTTCACATCTGTGAATCATCTTTTACTTACTTAAACACATCAAACTTTTGTATTTTGTGGAAATCCCCAAATCTGCACTATCTCCTTCTCGGGTTCTGCTGCCCCTCACCGACAGTGCCTCATTTTATGTCGTGCTTTCTTTTTGCCATGAGCCCATGATGGATAGAACTTTCCTGTGGAAATCCTCTGAGACATGAGCTGGAGGTGCCTTCCTTGAGGGTACTTCCTTTGTTTCTGGGACTCCTGAGGGTGCTAACAGCCCATGACCACTGTAAGTTTCAAGCTTGCAGTTCTTAGAACACACACACACACATAAGAATTCAAGTCACAAACTCACTGGAGAATTCGCCCCTGGTTTAAAATTCCAGGGATGTCTTGCTTTCCCAACATCAAGGTCGAGTCTGGCAAACTGCCTTGTGGGACAACTTTTTCATCTGTTCCTCCTTCTCACTGGGATGTCACCCTTCCAGGTCCTAACTCCTGACCCTCACTTCACACGGTTATCAAAATGGAAGTTCAAGACCATCTGAGACACACAGATGCCTCAGGGCAGGGGCTAAATCAGACCAGCTTACCTCTCAGAGGACTGATTCATCCCACATTTCGCTTTTAAGGATTGTCCTTATTTTCTTGTCAGTCTAGTTAGTTGGCTGTTTGTGGATTAGCTGGTGGAGAGTACGGGAGTACATAAACTTGTCATTTTAAAACTGCTCCAAGGAGAATCCCTACTAGTTCCCTTCACAGGCGGCCAAGACAGCCTTGGAAATCCTGGGTCTGTCCCTCTCTTGCTCCTTCTTCAGGAGAAACACGCAAGCATAAATGTATTTCAATCTCCGGCTTTTATCAGAAAATTAACTGCTTTGGTCACTCAGCCATCGGAGGTCACGTTCACAGCAGAGGCTACAGCTCGCTTTATCACCCTCGGTAAACCTCAATTTTTGCAGCTTTCTCAGAAGCATTTCAAAATCTATTTGTTCAGCAGGGAAGTACCTATTACCAAAAAAGGGCATGGTATACACCTGTCCAGTCAAAGGAAGACAGAAGTGAGTTTCTAGTTGTATGGGGCATGCATTGATGTAAAACCATTCATTTTTCAGGTTTTTTGTAACTAAGTCATTACTGTGTTTATTCTACTGTTAACCTTCCTTTTGAAATTCTGTCTGGTATGTCTGGAAGTAGATCAAGAAGTAGATGAAAGTAGCTAGAGGCAGGCAAACACAAGATACACCTTCCCGTGAGACCTGTTGTCCCTTTGGACTCTGGTGCGAGATGCGGTACCAGGTTCCATGGTTATCTCTGGAATTCCTTCGTCTTACCTGGAGACCGATGACAAGGAATTCTGTTCCCGGTTAATCCCGCAACAACAGAGACACGGCAAGTGCAGCCCTCCCGCATCTGAGCAGGGGAACCAGGATGGCCAGATGAAGACAGGAGGGCCTACCACCTTCCAGTAGATGAACTGCTCCATAAAGGCCCTGGAGGAACGGGTTCGCCCCTGAACACGCCTGGGTTCTCACCGGTTCCCCAGGACACCAGAAGGTCCTCCAGCTGGGCCCCAAGTGTGAGTCTCGGGGCACATCAGTGCTGTTCCCACAGCATGGTCCAAGGAGAGACCACTGGGGCACATCGGCACCAAACACGTTCCTGTTACTTGTTTGATGTTCCAAGGGGCATTTTCTGTAGGTGGGAGTGCCCGATCTGTGCTGTCTCTGAGTGTGCAGAGTGGTGGGGGAGAAGCCCTTCCCTCTCCCCTGTCTGTGGGTCCTGGTGAATCCCCGCCTGGCTTTTGGCAGAAGCAATTCTGAGCCAGGTGCGTGGTCAGCCCAGGTGCCCCGCTGTCCTCCGGCCATCCTCAAGCATGCTGGTCCCCAGCCTGCCTGGCATGCAGCCCCCCGGGGTGGGGGGCTCAGCGACAGCAGGGCTGGGCCTGACGAGCTCGGATGGATGACAGCAGTTCCACCGGACTCAGCCTTTCGCGTCTTCCAGATGGGAATCAGCCTGTTCAGATAACCTACGCAAACGCGGGCTCCAGTCTTCTGAGAACCGGGGACAGGTGATTATGTTAGAACAACAGAGGAGGATCTTGCAAAAGGGTATGAGTCTTTTGCTGAGTGTGGATTTCATGCCTGAAGGACTCGGCAGAAACCATCCGTGCCACGTCCATCCGTCATGCGCCGGGCTTCGGCTGGCCAGCGGGGGAAGACCTGGGCAAAACACAGCCAGGCGCGAACAGCTCGTCTTCTCCAAGTGGCCGGAATTTCCTTTGTCGTTCCACGATCTCAGTGACGAGAGCCAGCGGCGTAGCCTGGCCATTTTGGTCCCCACCCAACTCCACACAGATGCGTACAGACACACAACACACGTATGACACATGCAGACATTCCACACACGCAGGGCACACATACCACATAGCGTGGGTACACATCACACGGAACCTGTACGCGGAACCCAGGCGGGACACGCGCACACACTATGCATGCATGACATAGTGAAACACGCCCGATCCACACACACGCCCACACAGAACACACACAGAGAATGAAGGCCGTGTGAAAATGGAGCAGGGAGATGCGGCCGTGTGCCAGGGAGCACCAGGGAATGCCACGGGACAACAGAAGCTGGAAGAAGCCAAGAACGGATTCTCAGAGGGAGCACAGCCTTGCCACACCGTGAATGTGCACTTCTGGCCCCAGACAAGGAGAGGATCCATTTCCGCCCTTTAAAACACCCGCTTTATGGAGGTTTGTTACAGCCGCCTTAGGACAGGGACCCGCGCCCTCGCTGCGCCCATGCAGCCCGGGGGAGCCCTCCGAGTGCGGCTGGGGGCAGCCTGGTCCTGCAGCTGGGCTCCCCCTTCGGAGCAGAGCCCCGGCTGTGCACGCACCACACAGAGGGAACCACATCTCCCAGGCGGTGGGGGGAGGCATCCCCAGGGGAGCAGACGCGCGTGCCTGTGCTCAAGACTGCTCCCACCCTCCGTCTTGGCTCCACCCCCTGTGGCTGGGCGGCCCGTCTCCCAGCCCCGGATGGATTCTGGGGCAAAACCCGGCTGGTTCTGCACTTTCCCACCCCCACCCACGGATTCCACCACCTTGATCGTAAGCGAGGAAACCCTGCGCGTTGCTTTCCTCAACAGCTTCTCCATCACACTGGTGTCTGCTCTCCTGTTCTCTTTGCTGAAACAGGTTTTGGTCTTTTCATAAAAACTAACTTTACCACAGTTTTTCGTGGTGTCTCAGACGGGCTGAGGTTAGACACACCTGTTCAACCTGCTCCTGAAACCGAAAATCCACCGGGTGCATGCTCACTTTTCCAAAGGTGACAGCGTCAGGGATCCTCGAGCCTGGGGCTGGAGAGGCCGGAGGCTGGCTTTCCGGAAGACAAGCTGTGAGGAGGTCATAGAGACAACTCAGATCTCTTGGGCAGATGACCAAAACCATCGTTATGATGTTGAAATTCATGTCTCTGGCCAACTAACCTGCACCGGAAATCCGGAATCTGTGTGTTGCTCCAGTCGCTGATTTGGACCTAAAAGGCTTCTCTTCCTAGTTCAGGTAGAGCCAACACTCCTTTGCGACCACGTGTAGGCCCCATGACAACCAGAAGCCACCACCACCAACGGCCACATCGAGCCTGAGGCCCCAGCTCCCTGGGTGTGTGGGTATGCACGCGGGTGCCCTCCATGGGGCCTTTGGCAGGAGGCCTCCTGGCTGGTGGGGCGGCGGCAGAGGCGTCTCCGTGGCCCCCCAGAGAGCAGCTGACCCCCGAGTGCAGGTGAAGGAGGCAGCTGTCCCCGGGGGGGCGCCGGCCAGCAGCGGGCCAGCCAGGGCAGGGACCTGCAGCGCTGCACAGCCGAGGGGACTCCAAGAAGCCCACAGCACTTCGGAGCACCTCGGGGCAGGGGAAGGGCGGGCACGGGCGGGCAGGGAGTCTCCCACCTCCTGGTTTGTTTTCACTGCCCAGAGCCCTGGTGGTGCTCAGAGCAAATGTGGGGGCGACTCTCCCTTCCCGTCCTGCTCCACCACGGAGGCCCTCGCAGAACGCGGCGGCAGAGACACTGCGCCTGGGGCTGGGGCCGCCCACACCTCATGGGCCTGTCCCTTTGCGGAGGGCCAGGAGCTGCCAGAGGGCCTTGCGGGTCTGCCCAGCATCCCTGGCCCCAGATGCAGGGGCGGCGCTGGGGAGGGGTGTCTGGAAGGTCGGCAGGGCCCCTCCCACGCGCCGCGCCCCACACACCTGCTCTGCCCGCTGCACCTGCTGCGGCATCCCAGAAGCGCTCTCCGCCCGCGCGCACGAGTGGGGAGGGACAGGGCGACATTTCCTCAGAGCTGGTGATGCTGAAAGGGCTTCCTTGCTAGCTTCTGCCCAAGCACAGCCAGCAGGGGAGCTGTGAGCAGGGCCCCAGGCTCGGCTGTCCTTCCTCCGTGTGTCCACCGTGGGCCCCTGGTCAGCAGGCCAGTGAGCTCATGCTCAGCAAGGCCGGCGCTCCAGAGGTCTGGCTCAGCCCAGCCGAAGGGACTCTGGAAGTGGGGTGTCCTCGCCGGAGTCCCGGGGCCTGTCCCGGGGGCTGTGTCAGGTGCCACGACACACTGTCCCCTGCTGTCACAGGCAGGCGGCCAACACACACCCAGCACCAGGCACCTGGCTCTCCCCCGAGGTCAGGGTTTGCTGTCGATGTTATCGCCTCCGAGCACACACTCCGAGCCTCGTGGACGGACCTCAGCCTGGCCTGAGCTGGCAGCTGGGGCGGAGAGACCCCCTTGCTGCCTGCGCTGCCCACTGCCCGTCCCTGTGTCCAGGCCACACCCTCGAGCCAGGCCGTGCCCATCCCATCAGACGTGGACCCCAGCCACATTAAACAGCTCTCTGTCCCTCAAGTTGTACGGAGCCTGTATGTGCCAGGCTGAACACCCGGGAGCGCCACCCGCGGGCTCTCAGAGTTTGGGGGCCCATGCCGGGTCTGGGGGCGGCCGCAGAGCCCCAGTGAGGGAAGCCGGACATGCTGCCCCCAAGGCACAGTGCAGGGGGGAGTACAGAGAGCTTGCACAGGGGGTGACAAGACAGAGCAGAACAGACCCTGGGGCCAGTCCCAACGTGGATTCAAGGGAGAGGCAGCCTCTGTCGGTGCCCGTGGAAATGAGGCTTTTCTGATTGAGATGGTAGCAACCACGAAGGTCCTTTAACAGTAATTAGGAACTTGGACACTTTTATGGCTCTTTCTACACCCAATATGTAGCCTGTAGATGTCATTAGAATGCATGTCCCTGGGTCCTGAGGTCGCCTGCCCCCCAAAATTCTCCTTCCACGACTTAGACTGAGTCTCCTGTAATGACTGGGTCTTCCTTTGCCCCCGACCCCCTTCCAGGAAGGTCCTCCCCTCCCACACTTGGATGGAGAGAGGACGGCACACGTCCAACTTGGTGTGGACACTAGTCCGTTGACTGAAGACGGCTGTCAGATACAGCGTTTGGGTCGTTTGTGATGGACACAGAGGATTTTTGCACCAAGTGATGGGACCTCGTTGTGTATGAGCTTGTACCTCTGGGGAGACGCGGGTTTATTCACACAGATCCGTGCAGTAGTGGCTTCTAGAAGCCCTGGGTTCCTGCGCACTCCGTTCACCTCTGTGAGCTCAGGACCCAGTCTGTGCGGAGCCGCAGGCATTACAGGATACTCACAAAGGCCCCCGGAGATGGCGAGTCCTCTGTGGCAAACCCACACACCGCTGGGGACAGCCAGGACTGGGCTCTTCCAGATCGTGCCATGAGATGGAATGAGGTCCACGTGGAGAATTACCCAGGTCAGAAACACTTGCCAGTTTCCAGGGAACAAGGCTGTTTGTGGTCCACGAACTCACAAGAGGTGGTGGGAGGCATTCAAGGGGTCCAGCGTGCGGGAAGGAAAGAGCCCCGAAAGGGGAGCCGGGCTGCCCCTGCCGAGGCGGAGTCGGGGAATCACACTGGAATGACCCCACAGGGCTTCCCAGATGGGGATTGCCTTGTAACCACGCTGGGGAAGGACAGAGCCAGGTCCCGCACCACGGTGGGTCCCAGGCTGCGGGCCTGGCCCCACCTCCCTGCGTCCGAGCACAGCGGGGCTCTCTGCTTCTCCTGCTGCCCTGGGGACTGGAGAGGGCCTTTCATTTCCCCCAGTCTTGTCCTGTGTTTCACTCTCCAAACGCCTCCTTCACACCTGTGGGGTCAAAGAAGCCTGACATCAGTTAGCTCTGCCCCCGAGTCCTAAGCACTGGGTGGGATGGTGGATGAGGCAACGGCCCTGGACCGGGGCCTCTCGTCTGGCTCCACACCGCAGGGCTCAGAGCCACGATGCCAGCCTGCCTCGCCCGGGAACGCCCGGAGCACGGCACGCGGCGTAACTGCCGTCCCCTGCTGAGGGCCGTGAGCCTGCTCCACTGCCCGGAAATCTCTCCCTGGCCATGGACAGGGTGTGGCGGCTGCAGAGTCAGACCACCCACCGGAAGGCCGGTCGCAGGGCCGGATGGCAGTTACTAATAACAGCAGAGGGCTCCCATTCCTCAAGCCCATTGCAAATTAATAAGAATGTCTCTCTTCTGTTTTTCATCCACAAAGAGACTCCCTTTGCATATTCATTTGATGTTAAATTGATTAAATTATACCAAGCTCAAAATCCATCCCTCACGTATCCATTAGGATGGATTGAATCCCCCAGTGGGGACAGAGCACAGAAAACGCATTCAGAGACACTGATAAGTCCAGGCCCATTATATGTCATTTTAAACAAAGAGCAAAAAAAGCCCTTTGGAGACACTCTATCAGCTTTTAAACAGAGACGCTGCGCGCACGGGGAGATTGATGGTTGGTATTTCCAGCCTGGGCTGACGACTACAGGGAAATGCTTCTCCGAGTCTCCGTCACAGTCCACAGGCAGACAGACTCCTCAGCGCGGAGCTTCCCTTTGTCTTCCCAAGACGCTGTCAGTTAACAAGTGCCGGACGGGCCTCCCACTCCGCGCCAGATTAGCAAGAGACACACACGGCGTTCCGAAGAATCCCGTCTTTCCATCTCCAGAGAAGCCCTGCCCAGAATGTGCAGATCGGCGGCTGCCTCCCCTTTCCGGACAGGCACCAACAGCACGGGAGGGGCGACCACGGCCCCTGTTACAGTGGGGTGGCTCCCAGGACCTCAGACAGAGCAGCCAGAGGGACTTTCTGGGTTCTCTCCAGAAACGTTAATTCTGAGCTGGGTTCTGGTGGTGGGAATAGTCCAGAACAGCCGTCCGCTGCCCCTTCCTTCCTTCTCCCCACCAGTGCAGTTTCCTCTTTCCCTGTTTGCATCTCCCACCACTGTCTTCCCAGATTTCCTCCCCACCCACAGCTGCACACTGCGCAAGAGAGCCAGTTAGGACTGGCATGAGGCAAAGTGGATCCCCACCAGGACATTCTTCTGCCTCCCCGTGCCTTTCCCATGCAGCCCCCATCGAATTCCAGTGCCTCTCCATGAGCACAGGGTTTCATCAAATGATCCCACCAATGGGCTTCAGGTAACTTTCTTCATCAGTGGAAGTCAATATATATAATAAAGTATATTTTAGGGGCACCTGGGTGGCTCAGTGGGTTAAGCCTCTGCCTTCAGCTCCCGTCATGATCCCAGGGTCCTGGGATCAAGCCCCACATCGGGCTCTCTGCTCAGCAGGGAGCCTGCTTCCCCCCCTCTCTCTGCCAGCCTCTTTGCCTACTTGTGATCTCTGTCTGTCAAATAAATAAATAAAATCTTGTTTAAAAAAGTATATTTTAAGAAATCACTGAAAGTTTTACTCCCAAGTAAGATGTTGTAAATATCAACAGGGCACATATCACTGTAAATATAGGGAGAAAATCTGGACTAAATGACAAAAATCATACTTTTAAGGACTTTGGAGAGCAACAGAAGCACTAAGAACCAGACAAAATTCAGTGCTGGCCTAGAAGGTCAAAGTGAAATTCCCAGTATTTGCACAGTACTTATGAGGAAAGTCCCACCAGAGTGACCGGACTACAGCTAACATGGTGGCTTGCCAAATGCCGGATTTTGAGATCCAAGGAATAAGGACGACTCAAGGTGGATTGAGGTCTAGCTGAGATGACAACCCAAGTGCAATCCCAGTTAATTCCCAGTTAGGTTGATGCAATTAGCCTTTACTCTATTACCCGATAGAAGAGTGGGCTAGCCACCTCCAGGGGGAAATTACATCAAGTTTAGGCTTGGGAGTTCTTTTCATCATAGAGTCCCACACACAGTCCAATTCTGTGAGAAACATAAAGAGGCAGGAAACAATGGGTAAGTAGTTAATAGAAAAACAACAGGAAATAGAAACATAGTTACAGATGATTCAGATTTTGAAATTATCAAACAAAAACTTTAAAGTAACTCTAATAAAGAAAATAGCCAAAAAGGTAATATGAATTAAATACAGGAAATTTCAATAGATAATAGGAATCCTAAGGATCTAGTTGGCATTCTACAAATGAAAACTTCAATATTTGAATTTAAGGTTTAATTAGGAAGGTTTGATAATAGACTGAATATAGTTTAAAAATGATTAATTAACTGAAAGCTCAATAAAAATACCCCATCTCAAACTCAAAGACAAGGAAGAATAAAAAGAACAGAGCAGAGTATGTTACACTATAGAGAATAAAGGATAATAAAGTGTGTTCAAAAAGGCTAATTGTCAAGTAATCCCATTTTACACAGAGAAAGGGACAGAGCAAAATTATATTTAAAGGTATGTGACTGATATTTTCTCGAAATGAATGATATCAACATACAGATACAAGAAATTCCATGAACATAAATAAAAAGAAAAGAAGGGCACCTGGCTAATTCAGTTGGTGAAGCATGTGTCTTGATCCTGGGGTTTAAGTTTGAGCCCCCTGATGAGTGTAGAGATTACTTTAAAATAAAACCCTTTAAAAAAAAAAGAAGAAAAAGGAAACCAAGTCTGGACACATTACAGTCAAACTGTTGAAAACCAAATACAAAGAAAAATCTAAAAATCAAAAAAGAAAACTTACATGGTACTTTCAAATAAAAATAAGACAAATGAGTGACTTTTCACCAGAAACTATGGAAGTCATGAAACAATGGAATGCTATCTTTAAGGGCTGAAAGGAAGTAGGAAAACCTACTAATCTAGAATTCCATACCTAACAAAATATTCTTTAAATCATGGAGGCAAAATAAATATGTCTTCATACAAAAGAAATTGAGAAAAATCAGCTCTGATAACTTGCATTACAAGGCAAAATAAAGCAAAACTAGGGACTGAAGGAAAGGAAAAGAAATATAAAAATATATGAAGCAAGGAAGAGCACCAGAAAGGATAAATTTCAGGGAAGATATTAATCTTTTAAAGCAACTGCAGGAAAGACATCCTGCAATGTTTCTGACAAAGGAGGAAGTAAAATTTAACACAAATGGCACAAAACACAAGAGTGGAAACATGAGAAAAATCTTTTGTAAGATTCATCCATTGCCCAGGAAGTGGCAAAAGTATTAATGTAAACCTTTATAAATCAAGTATACATATTTTAAACTAGAAGGAAATGAAAAATATATAACTATAATGTCAGTAGACATTATATAACTATACAAATATAGTTATATAACTATAAAAAATATGTAACTATAGTGTCAGTAGACATTATATAACTATAAAAATACTTCCTAATCCCAAAGAAGGAAAGGAGGAATAAGAGAATAACAGCCAGATAGCATGAACAGAAAGCAGATTACAAAGTATGAGACTGGCCACCTGACTATGAATGCAGCTAAATTAAATGTTAATGCACTAACCATTCCAATTATGACAAAGCTTGTCAGACTGGTTTTTTAAAAAGGAAAAAAAAATCCCAACTGTGCTGCTTATAAGGGACATACTGCAAGCACAATAACATAGATGGGTTGAAGAACAACTTTTGGGAATAAGAAACACTAAAAGTAATAAAGGCATGGAGGCTATATTCATATAGGACAAAATATAATCTGAAATAAAAGTTACTATAGAAATAAAGGGAGAGATTTCATAATAATAAATGAAGATATAAAATGAAAATATAAAAAACTTTATATGCATAGCTTGAAAATATAAAAAGAAAAGATATAGATAAAGAAATGGGCCAATCTACAACCATAGGTAGAGATTTCAAAGCATATTTTCAGTAACTGATTGGAAAAGAAATCAGTAAAAAAAATACAGATTATAACCACACAGCAGCCTAGAACAGAGTAGATATATATCAAACATTTCACTCAATGATGAAGCATACACGCTTTTTTAAGATGTGTAAGTTGGACAGTTGCCCAAACTGACCACACTGTGGCCATTAAGTCTCAAGCTATATTTAAAAATTGACCTCATACACAGTATGTTCTCTGCTTGGTATAAGTAAACCAGGAATCAAAAGAGAAACATGAGAAATCACAAGGAAAATTAGAATATCTTTTCAATTAAAAGATAATTTAAATAAGATATCTTGGCATTTGTGAAATGCAGTGAAAGTACTACATAGAGGTATATTTAAGATATTAAGTGGTATAAATACATATATTAAAAAAATAAGAAAGAATAAGAATCAATTATCTAAGATTTCCCTAATAAAAATAGGAAAAAATCCTGCAAATTAACACTAAGAAAATAATAGAAGAAAGCAAATAATAAAATTAGTAATATAAATCAATGATACAGAAAACAGATATGCAGCAGGAAAAAAATAAAAGGTCAAAAGTTGATCCTATAAAAAGATTTATAAAAATAATAAAACACATTTAGAATGGACCCCCCAAAAAGAAATCACAAATTAGAAAACTTGAAAAGGAAAAAGGTGTATCACTGTCGACCCTACAGACTTAAAGAAGTTAGTAAAAAGATATTATGAACAAGTTTATACCACTAATTTCGCAGCTGAAAGGTAGAGAGATGGCTTAAAAACACTTGCCAAAAGAGATACGCAAAACAGAGAATCCCAAAGACTTGTATCTGTTAAAGGTACTAAGCATTTAATTATTTTTTTTAACAAAATCACCCCAGACCCAGATAACCTCACTGGAAAATTCTTCCAAACAATCAAGACAGAAATAATAACCATAATATACAAATTCCCTCAGAGGATATAGAAAGGAAAAACATACCCAGCTAATTTTATGAAACCAGAAAAAGCCAAATACTGTAACCTGACAAAGAATATTACCAGGAAGGAAAACTATAGACCAGCATCTCTCATGAACGAGTTATTAGCAAACCAAATTCAGCAAAGTATAAAGGATATACCAAGTAGGGTTAGTTCAACAGCAACACCCAATGTTAACACATCATGCTCAAGAGGTTTTATTCTAGAAATGCAAGACATTCAACATTAAAGCTTCAACTAACTTGGTTCACTATCTTAGCACACTAGAAAAGAAAAGAAGTTATCATTTTGGTAGTAAAATAAAAAGCATTTGATGAATCATCCCAACAAGCTCAGAAACAAGGCAATGGTGTTCATGCTCATCACTTCTAGTCAACATTTTCAAATGACCATTAGAAAATATAGGTGAGGGGCACCTGGGTGGCTCAGTGGGTTAAGCCGCTGCCTTCGGCTCGGGTCATGATCTCAGGGTCCTGGGATCGAGTCCCGCATCGGGCTCTCTGCTTGGCAGGGAGCCTGCTTCCCTCCCTCTCTCTGCCTGCCTCTCTGTCTACTTGTGATCTCTCTCTGTCAAATAAATAAATAAAATCTTTAAAAAAAAAAAAAAAAAAAAAAAAAGAAAATATAGGTGAATTTAGGATATAAGGTCAAAATTCAGAATCAAGTGTGTTTTTATATGCTGGCAGCAAACAATTAGAAAATAGAATTTTTAAATTTCCATTTACAATAGCATCAAAAAAAAAAACCACCCCAAAACATTAACAATGTGTTTTTTTAACATGTAGAACTTCCACACTGTACAGTGTTAACATTTCTGAGACAAAGTCAAGAAGACTCAAGTAAAGGGAGAGATATAGGATGTTCTAGATTAGAAAATGCAACATAAATAAGATATCTATTCTCCCTAAATATATTTATATTCTAAGTAACACTTTCAAACTTTCAGCAGTCTTCTCTGTAGGAATTGATTGGCTAATTAGAAAATTTTTATTTAAAAAGGCAGAGGACCTAGTGTAGCCAGGGCACTGGGAAGGAACAACGTTGAAGCGCTGCCCTGCCTGACCTCAGGACTCAGGAAGGCCTTCGGGAACCGTGGGGGCACGGTGCCAGGCACACTAACAAGTACTTCAACAGACCCACACACCCTGGCATGGCTGGTTTTTGACAGAGGCCTCGCACAGTCTCACGCAGGGATTCGAGTCTTTTCAACACACGGCTCCAGAACAACGGGGTAGCCCTAACAAACAAAAGGAACCCGAGCCTGACTGCACAGCACACATGAAAATTAATTCAAGACGGATCACAGACCTCAATGCAACCATGAAGGCCATGAAGCTTCTAGAAGTCAGCACAGCAGAGTACCTTCACATCCTCCTGGTGGGTCAAGTACAAGAAGCAATAACTATTAAAAACTGATAGATATCCTCAAAACTTAAACTTTCAGTTGAATAGTCAAACCATGTTTTGGGAGAAAACACCCTCTCTATGTATGTGGCAATGAGTTGGTACTCAGAATACTTGAAGAACAAACAACTTCTGCAATTTCGTAGAAACAAAGACCACAGTAAACACGGCACTCTGTTGACCACCTACTTCAGTAAAGAGTACATGAACGGGTAACAAGCACGCCCGAATCCTGGTCTTGCTACTCGTTAAGGTCTTGCTACTCGCTTAAGGATGTGCGAATTCAAACCACAACCAGTCACCCTTCACCATGGCTAAAGTGAAAATGACTGACAGCACCACACATTCGTGAGGATGGGGAGCCGAGGGAATTGGCAGGAATGTGAAATGATACAACCATTTTGGGAATGTCAGAACAACTACCCTATGACCCAGGAGCCCACTCTGACGACCCAGGAGCCCACTCGGGTTATGCACCAAAGAACGATGACAGTATGTTCCCACCCAAGGACGCGTCCACGAAGGTTCATGGCAGCTTCACTTGTGACAGCAAACAGAGAGAGCCTTGGCGTCCACCAACAGGAGAATGGATGGACAAAGAAATATGTCAGGACCAGAAAGACTGCTGGGCAACAGGAGGACTGAATCACGAACCCACACAACCACCCAGACAGATCTCAAAGACTTTATCTCAAATGAGAGCAGCCAAACATAAAAAGGACATGCTATCTGACACTATTTAAGTAAAACCGTAGAACAAATTAAACCATTCTATATAGAGGGAAAAAATCCAAACATGGTACGGTGGGAGCAGTGTGAGGTGGCATTGACTGGAAGGGGGCAGGAAAGAGTTCTCTGTGGCGGTGAGAGTATCTGGTCTCTCGATACAGGCTCGCATTTCGCACGTGCATTGTCAGAAAATAACTAGATGGTGCACTCAAAAGCTGTGCATTTAGTTCAAAACAAAAGTAGACATAAGTATTCAACTCTACCTAGTAACATAGACACTGAGATATTTAAGAATCCAGTGTACTACTGTCAACTTTCTTCGGAATACATCAAAATTTACAATAAATTGATAGACGGGATAGAGGGGTGATACACCAAATACAGAAAACTAATCAGGCAGTGAGTGTTCATTGTACAATTCTTTCCATTTTTTTATGTTTGAAAATCTTCACAATAAAATGTTAGGAATATAAAAAAATTGCTCACATTAATAAAATAAAGAAAACAGTGTAATCCTGCCAATAGATGCAGAAAGATAAAACTCAATAGTAGTTCATATTGCAAACCCATAGCAAACTAGGACTAGAAGGCACGTCATTAATTAAAGAGCACCTTACGCACATGCACACATGCACACATACACCCCACAACTGCTACATCAACCTTAATGGTGAAATATTGAACAGTTTCCCCCTGAGGTCAGGAACAGACAAGAATGTGCTCTCACCACTTCCATTAAACAATTGCTCTATGGGTCCTACCCAGAACAATAAGAGAAAGCACAGATTTAAATAAAGAAATGCATGCATAAATGTAAAGTTGGAAAGTAGCAAAATTGACATTGTTCACAAATGTTTATGTACATCAAAATCTACATGTAGTCTACAAAATATGAGAATTAAATTTGCAAGGCCAGGGATACAAGACCAATATACAAAATTCCATTAACAGTATTCCTGTGTGCTACCAACAAAGTCTCTGGAAAATGAAATTAAAACAATACCAATAGCATCAAAATACATGCCATATGTGCAAAACCTAGTGTTTAAAACAAGACTCTGCTGAGGGATATTAAAGGTGACCTAAATAAAGGGGATAGTGTAACACAGTTATGGATTGGAAAATGAAAAGAAAAGAGATGTCCACTTCTCTCTACATTTCTCTATGGATTGAATGGGATTTCCATCAAAATCCAGAGAATTCTCTTGTAGAAACTGACAAACCGATTCTATAATTTATGTGGAAATGCAAAGGACCTGGAAAACCATGTCCATCTTAAAGAAAATGAACAAAGCTGGAGGTCTTAAGCTGTTTGATTTGGAAACTTACTACAAAGTTACCATAGTTAACTCACTGTGGCACTGGCAGGAAGAGGGGTAAACAGTCCAGTGGAACCCCAGAGAGAATGTGGACATGAGAGCTGTTCATAATAGTCCCTGATTCTTCAGTTAGTGTCTGTAGGCTCCGTAGTGATGCCACCTGTCTCCTTCCTGATGTTGGTCGTCCATGTCTTCTCCCTGTTCCTTCCAGTCAGTCCTGGTCCTTGCTCTTTTCATGGACTGTCTCAGTGGGCTGACAGTCTATTGACCTATAAAGTGACTAATAAATTGATAAAAGTGAGCAATCTCTTTCCTGGGCACCTGAGATTCCAAGAGAAAACCGAGGGTCTTGAGTGGTCAGCACTCTTCTCAGTGGGCTCAGGATATGCTGTGTTCAGCTGTCCCTCCAGGGTCAAATAGGCAGTTAGATACGTGTCCAAGGACTCATTATCAAGATATGAGCCTGAGGGGGATTGTGGAGGACAGGGAAAGAAGCTGGGACCATGACGAGCTGGCTCCACCTGGTGACGCAGTAGAGGTGTCAGCCTCCCAGCGGGCTGAGAGCTGTGGCCGTGAGGGCAGCGTGAGGACCCGGCTCATGTCGCTTGGGCTCCAGAGCTGGGACAGCACAGCTCCCAGGGGCGTGGGGCCGCCATCTCAACTTATGTCTCTTGACTTGGAGCCAGGGAGGGCCCAAGTTTCTCAGGCCTGAAACTTATATATTTTGGGGCCCTCTTTAAGATGAAGCATTGAAAATTATGAATGGAACATTAGGGATGGCCTTAGAACGAGTCCTGCAAGTGGGGGGTCCTGAAGCTTGAACGGGACCTGCTTCCCAGTAGCTCCACCCACAGGGAGAGCCAGGCAGCCCCCTCCCTCATCGCCACAGCACATGCAAGCACTCACAGACATTTGGGGACGGGGCCATACCTGGCCTCACCACATTAGAGTGTGAGAAAGCTGGCCTCCCTGCCTCCACATTCATGGTAGAGCAACAGTCCTACGCCAGCGTCTGGGGACAGCGGCTTCACACAGCCCCAGGAAGAACATAGATGCAAGGCTCCAATATCTCCTGGGACATGCGACCCATCAAACCGACACTTCCACTCACCCACCCTTCCCATCCCGGGGTCCTCGGCCAGATGCTGGGGGGCTTCTCTACGGCTCGGTAGAAAGTAGGTCAGAAGAAGGACACAGGAAAGATTACCCCTGGGAGACGTAGGAGGGGCTAACGGGTCTTCCTCAAGTCCTTCAATGCTTCACCCTAGAAGAGAGAAAGAGGGAAAGGAGGCTTCATTCTGACAAATGTTTCCTCAGTGTGAGAGACAGAAAGGACACAGAACTCACAGAGGGAGAGCGCAGGGTGGGGGGAGCTGACGTGCGTCCTTCACTGAGCCCGCGGGTCCCTGAGCGTCACTAGTCCGCCCCAAATGCAAAGACGCCACATGCAGCGTGGGGACGTGGGGTCTGCTCCCCGGCTTTCATGTCATCAGAATCAGCGGGTGACCAGCGGTTCCCAGCAACCCCCAAGGTGAAGACCCCGAACCCTTGCAGAGCTGTGTTCTGCTGTCTGGGTGGCACAACTATATGTGGCCTTGGACGTGCTCCCTCGTGGCAGGTCCGAGTGGCCGGCCCCACACTGTGAGCTGTGGGCATGTGGCAACAGATAGCAAGGGGCATTGGGGGACTTCCAGCATTTTCCAGGGCTGCCCTGTGTCCCCCACCGAGTGGCTAACTGAAGGGACCCTTCCACATATGTGTGCCGGGCAAAATCACTGCCCCCCAACAAAGTGTTGTGACTTAAGGGCTGCAAATGGGGCCCCAGCTGTCATCTGGAGAACCCGCAGGGACACAGGCCCCAGCCCCCAGCCCAGCTCTCGGGGTGACCCTGGGAAGCGGGACCACTAAAAGCTTCCTGCGCGGTGCCCAGCGGGTCGTCTGCGTCAGATTCGACTGCTCTCCTCCGAGGAACGCCCCCCCTCTGCTTGTGGCCGGGGTGATGAAGCAGAAGAGACGGGCGGTGGATTATTTATAAGACGCCAGCCTCACCTCAAGGCTAAGAGAATGCCATCGCACGAGGCGGGCTCCCCGGAGAGCAGGCCGGGTCTGGAAATGGCACACTGTTCCCGCGGCCCCCGCGGCGCTTCCCCCCACCACGTGTATTGACCCGTCCCGGTGCTTCGGGCCCGGGGGGCTGGGGGGAAGAGAAGCCAGCAGGGCCATGGTTTCCACCCAGAGCTTAGAGTCTGGGGTCCGGCAGCTTACCCGGCTGACCTGCCCACTGAGGGTCCTTGTGCTGCCCCTACCCCACCCTAGCCCTGCCGCTCCCCCGCCCTGTCCTGGCAGCTGCCGGCCCTGCGTTCCACCTGGGGATGCTCAGAGCAGACACGGGCCGTGACAGGCTGTAGAGACCTTCTTCCCACGGTGGGCTTGTGGCCAGGGCAGCCCCGCCCCACCAGCCGGAGTGCCGTGACAATGGCCTCTCACACCCTCGGTGACCACGTGCCCAACAGCCCCCCTGCACCGCCCGGCCGCCGGGCTGGGGACGCCACAAGTCTCTCTCCCCGCAGACCCTGCTTCCTTAGGGAGGCTGAGCCCCCGGCCTCTTCCCGCTCACCTCACCAGTCCCTGGAGACCACGGGAGCCGCCGCCCAAGGTCGTCCCAGCACTGCAGGCAGTCCCGGGGCCTCACTGCTCACCACCTGCTGCCCCAGCGAGCTTCCCTGATCAGACTCTGCTGTCCCCAGTCTCCCTGCCATACCGTCGCCTGCTCCCACCTCAGCAAGGGGCTGAGCCGTGCAGGCCGCCAGCAAACGTGGGTTGTGCACAGCAACACCCCCAGAATCGCACTGTGGAGGCTAACCACGCCTCCCCACAAACAGCCCACGGCCACGGGGACGTGCAGTGACACTGTGTGCGACAGCCGTGGCGTCCAGGGTGGCGTGTGGGTCTCAACCCCAACTTTCCTGGTGGGGAAATAATTCACTTAATTGAATCGCTTATTTCTAGTTATTCATGGAGGCTTGCGTGGACCCCACACCACACACCCGTGCCTGTGCACACGCACACGCACACGCACGTGCGCGCACACGCAAGGACGCAGAGGCCAACAGGTCCGCACGTTTGCTACGGTGTTCTGCTTCCTGAAGCTCACGTTCCTTCCTCCTTGACGTCCTCCTAATCTCGGTCACTGCACGCCGCGCGTCCGGACAGCAGAATGTTTTAGGGCGTGAAGGGTCCCAGCAAAGAGCCTGCTTCAGCAAAGCTTGTCGGCGCGGCCCTGGAAGCGTTCAGAATTCAGAAGAGGCGTCGCTAATTAAGTCTGACAGTTTCCCCTTCCTGTGGAAAGCCCAGGGGTCCCCCTAAGGAAAGCCGCGGCCCGGCCACCGTCCGCAGGCGAGCCGCCGTCGCTGCTCTGCCCCTGCTCCACAGAGACGCACAGAATCAACCGAAAATACCTTTGCACGTGGTCCAAAAAAAGAGCAAACAGTGAAGTAAAATATCAGGGCCGAGCGGATCCATCACTTTGCTGTAACTGTTGTGAAGCCGTGTGAAAGGGGCGGGCGGCCCCGGGACGGTCGGCCGCCTGTGCACCTGGGCGCCACGGGTTGCGCCAATCGCCCGTGGACGGGAGCCTGCCCCTCCGGAGCCCCCGCTCTGCCCCTCGGTCCTCGTCAGGCTTGGAGAGACGGTGCTAAATGGGCGAACACCGCGTCGGGCACTGCTGGGATCCCCTGCCACCGCCAGCCCCGTGCCGGCAGCCCAGACGCGGCGTCGGCTCTTCTCCTGGAGGTCACCCTGGAAGTTCATTCTCAGGCTCTCTGACCACTGGTGCCGGGAAGGAGGACGACGTCTCTGTCTGCTGTGACACTCTTTTAGAGCGTCCGTCTTCACCAAGTGCACGACACCTCTGATAAACTTGGCTTCGATGTGAGTCAGGATCCGGACAACTGGGAAAACCTGAAACAAGGCAGGTCGGCTGTGATCCGTGGCCAGCCCCGTGGCTCCTGCTGTCAGGGACACGGGTCACGGGGAGCACAGAAGACGCTGAGAGATGCTCACGCGCTCTTCTCCTTCGCTGGTGTTCCGGCGAGCCTCTGTGTTGGCTCTCGGGTTCCTGCCTTGCTGTGCACTTGTCACCTCCCCAAGAGGCTAAATTTACTGCAATTCCCCCCAACATGTCCTTTGTGTCTATTGAATTTATGAGAGACCCGTGGTGGCTCCTCTTCTGTTCCTGAGACTGACAGCTTGTCCCCCACTGTCTCCATCGCTTATCCAGAGCCTCCGTTGCCTCAGTTCACCTTGAACAACCTGCCCGCACTGCCGTGGGCTTTCCCCGGGTTCTGCATTATCGATTTCTGACGGTACCAGATAATTTCCTTCCTCCCACTTGCCTTCGATTCAATTTTCCTTTCCTTCCCACCTGATTCTTCGGGTGGGAGCTTAACTCTGACTTCACCCCTTCTTTTCCCTAATACAGGGATTAAAGGCTACAAATTTCTATCTAAGCAGCGCTTTGTTGCAAACCATGAATTTCTCGTGATCACGCTCACGGAATATTTTTAGTTCCTCTTGTGGTCTCTTCATTGAGATAATGGTGACTTAGAAACACGTCACTTGACTTTCAGATCTTTGAAGACTTTCCAGCGCCCCCTTGTTGGTGTCTAACTCACTTAGCTCGTGATCAGAGGATGCGCACTGCGCCAGCGCCATCCGCTCCGGCGCGTGGGCACCTGTTGCCAGGTGTCCACCTACCCTCCCAGGCGCGCCGGGGTCCGCTGAGTGGGCGGGGCACCCGGTGAGCGGCAGGTGGATCGCGCGCGCCTCCGACCGCACCCGCCCCGGGCACCTGCCGCGGTAGCTCTGCATCGTCTGGTCTCCTGGTGCTGCTGTAGGTCCGTGGCTGACGTCACTGTTCACTCTGTTTAATTCCAGTCACTATTTATTCGGACATTTTCCTGCCCTTCCTCTTTTCCTGAGCGCGTCCCTGTGAGGCTTCTTGATGCTAAGTCACGAGTCCGCTAAGAACCGCTCTCCTACTAGCCGCCGTTCTTGTTCTTCGGGGTTTTCCTTCCATTGCTGCAGTCTGGATACTTTCTGTTCATCAGGCTTCAAGTTCACTTTTCTTCTGCAAGTTCTGTGCTTGGGATTACTGGGATTCTACATTTCGAGATTGGTATCTCCGACGGTTTCTGGGAAGCCCTGCCCAGCATCCCTTCACCCAGGTCGTCTGCTCCAGAACCTCCGAGTAAACAAACCTCTGACGTCCTCAGTCAAACTATGAAACTTGCCTTTTCTGTATTTCCCTTTTCTGTCTTTCTGCTCGGGGCATGTGGGGGCCCTGCCTTGCAGTTTCTAGTCCTCTCCTCCGCTGTGGTAATGTTCTACCAAACCCATTCATCGGGGCTCTCTTTTTCAGTTTCGTTACTACCATATTCCTGAAAGTTCTGCTGAATTCTTATACACATCAGTTGTGCCTTTTAAACACTTTCCTGAATTCTGCAAACATTCCCAACTTGCTCTCAATCTGTTCCGTTCTAACCCGTGCTCAATGACTCTGGTTTCGGAATCCTTTGTGGCCCTTTTCTATGAGGCTTGCCTGAACAGAGACGCGCGTTTCCAGGTTAGTAAGACTGCGGTGACGGTGGGACGGAGGCACGGCTTCCTCCCTGGCTCACTCAGAAGAACGGCATTAGAAGGAAGGGAGCGTCCTGGCTCTGCTTGTGCGGTCTCATTAACACGTTTTCTTTCCTTTTCTTGGTCTCAGAGGCAGAGGTCAGGGTTTCGTCCGTTGCATAGAGCACTCGGGGCTCATCACATCTCTGCCCTGCTTCTGCCCCTCCCCCAGAGGCCCCCCTCCCCCGCCTCCCCTCCAGCAACCTTCGTCTGTTTCCCATGATTGAGAGTGGCTCCTGGTTCGTCTCCCTGTCTGGTTCTGTCTTATTTTTTATTTTTCCCTCCTTTCACATTGCACTCTAAATTTTTTACAATTTCCACAAAATTTCGATTTCCACAAAATCTCCCCATCAGTTAGAGTCTACTGTCTCTCTCTCTTGGACAAGGAAACCGAGATTTGGGTACGATGCTGTCTCGCTGAATTCCTACGGGGCCATGGCAGAGCAGGACTCTCAGCTGTTCCGAGGGTCCCCGTGCTGTCCAGGGAGGGGCCGAAGACGGGACAGAGGCGCGGCCCAACCGTCCCAGCACTGCCGAGGCCACGGGCCGGCCTGCCCGTCTGCCCCTCCCGGTGTGCTTCTGTACCCAGAGGGAAGCAGCACGGACAAGCCATGTGTCCGCCGCGGGCAGAGAGACGGTGTCCCCGGGACCAGGGGCGGCGAGGCGGAGCACACTGAGCTCCGCTCTCCCTCGCAGCTCCCCGTGCTCGGGCTGGGCCGCCATCTACCGTTGACCTCAAATTCTCTCACTGAAGTGACAAAAAAATACATCTGAGAAAAGTGAAATACTCTTTCTTACCTCATTTTCATAAAAGAAATAGTAAAACGTTTAGAATTTGAGGAATTCATACTAAACTTCTTTTTATGGCCCACTCGAATGTGAAATAAATGGAAATAGATTCACAAGATGTACCTGAATCTCAAAAATTTCTCTGGAAAATAAAGTTCGAGATGTTTATCATGGCCGAGACCCCCCCCCCGGCGTGTGGTAGCGTCACCCACTCTTCGTGACAGGCTGCACACGCCGCCTCCTCTGCAGCTCTGACCCCAACTGCCCTCCACGGAGACCCTGTCCCTGTGAGCAGCCGCGAGCTCGGTGGCTGCCTGACTGAGCCACTCAGCTGGTCCCACAGCGGCGCTGGCCCGGACACCCCAGCGACCACCGCTGTCCTGCGGAATGGTCAGCACCTGGAGGGTGAGTTCCCATCGCTTTGGAGGCGTTCTGAGGGTTTCTCCGGTTACTCGAGTCCCTTGTGAAGAAAGCAGGTTAGAGACCCAAGGTAGCTGCTCCTGGGTGTGGAGTGTGTGGCAGGCCTGGGCTAGGAGCCTTGCCCGCGTCACCTTATGAGGTCCCCAAGCACCAAAAGAAGGAGGCACGTTCAGGCTCAGAACTCCCTCCGTGTGATGCCATCAACGTCAAGAACGGCGAGGTTTCTAACCACGGTGAGCACGGCCCCTAGCAGACCCATTGTGCCCCAGCCTGTGGCCCTAGAAAGCATGTTTGATGATGGGGGTGAACTCGGGAAGACTGTAGTGCCTTGCCACTCAGTGGTCAGGATTCACCACGGGAGCAGCCCTCCAGCCCCGGGGATGACTCACCGGCCGATGCAGCCGCACCTCCCAGGGTCAGCACTCGCGCGGAAGACGCAGCCCGACACAGCACCGTAACACCGGCGGCTCGTCTGTCCCTCGGGTGAGCGGGGAGCGGAGCAGCGGCTGGTCTGCGAGAGGCGCCGAGCCCGTCCCTTGTCAGCGGCTCGCGCAGGGAGCTCGAAGTCAGCCGTCGTGGGAGCGTTTGCACCACGGCCAGCAGCAAAATCCTCCAACCAAGGCTCCTTTCTCAACCATTGCTGAACGGTTACAAATGCGGCACTGAGGAGACCAAGAAAACAGGCCTCTATGCGCTCCTCGCAGCCTGAAGAAAACAGACAGACAAGCGGAGGTCGCACATCTGAGAAAAGTTGATGAACGGAAGAACGAGAAGGGTAAGGGCGCAGCCATGTGGCGCGGGGACTCCCCGAGCGGCAGGACTGTGCCCTCCCCAGCAGGACACTCTCGGTGCCTCAGTGTTGGGACCGAAGCTTCTGCAACCAGGTCGCCCACACCGCTGACTGGGGGCACGCGGCACTGGACCCTTGGGACAAGGCAGGTGGGTGCCCGACACGGGCCGGAGCTGCCAGCCTCCCGCGCTGCGGCTCTGGGAGAAGCTCTGCCCAGCGTCCGCCCCACTTGCCCTTGGCTCCCGGACACAGTCGCTCCTTCCAGTCCGACCTGGGAGGCCCTGGAGCCTGTCTGGGTGGGAGCCGGTGCTTTTGGTGCTGGTGCCAAAGGCTGTGCCTGGTACCTCCGGCATGAAATCAAGAAAATCGTTCAGCTCTGGTCCATGGCGCAACTGCGGGTCGACGACGTCCGAGAAGAACCCAGAGCTTCTCTATCTTCTCTCACCACATGGCCACGCTGGGCAATTCACTGACTACCACGGCGACAGGACGCCTCTGTCTCCATCTCTCCGCACCAAACACAGGGCTCTCTCCTGGCCCCAGTACAAGGCTGCTGTGGAGCCAAATCCTGCCCAAGGGGGGCCTCCAAAGTGACACGGGAGGCCCAGCGACCCGCCCCACGCGTGCCCGCACGCTGGCCCCCCATTCCCGTCTGCTCCCCACCTCTCGGGGTCAGGAAGGCCCCCCCTCCCCAGAAAACCTTCGTGTGACCGCCGGGGTCATTCCTCTGGTCCCGTTCCGTAGGCTTGAGTCCGAGTCTGTTTCCAACTTGGAAGAGAATGCGCTTTGTTCTCCAGCATTTGGGGCGGAGAGGTGTTGTGTCGGAGACACCCCCCGGCACGCGAGGGCTCCCCAGAGGACGTCTCTTCCTCACACACAAATCACGCAATCCCCCCGCCCCCGGCGCTTGCCGGGTCTCAGGTACTTGTGCGACCGACAACAGTGGGTTCGAAAGTAGGAAAAGTGTGTCATGGACGTTACAGCCGCCGCCTTGTCCAGACCTCATCATCTCTAAGCAGATGGGTCACCATGTCCGGGACTTGTCCCATCGCGGACGAGGCGCGCGACATCAAGCGGGCCAGGGTGGGGGGAGCACCTGCATGGGAGCCGCTCGCTTCTGGGAGGACAGGCGTGTCCGCATCTCTTCTTTTAGTAAAAGCATTAAAAATGGATCGCGGTTGCCCTGGTTCCCATCGCCTGCTGCCCGTGACGTGCTCTGAGCCTGCGGTGGGCGCTCCTTCCTGTTCGCCACCACCGGAGATCAGACGGAGTCACGGACCGCCTGCCTTCTGGCCTGGTGGAGTCGTGGGGGGACTGTGCCCTGAGGCAAAGCCATCTTTGTTTTGAGATCAACAGAAACAGAAGGAAGGTTTCCATGCGCTGTCCCCCGCCCAGGCCCCCAGGCTCTCGGCCCCCACCCAAGCTCCCTCGGGGTGAAGGCAGACACCTGGGAAGGGGGGGCAGTGAGCCCCGTCTCCTCACCTCCCCAGGCTGAGGGGCTGTTGGCCAAAGCCTCCACAGGACTCAGACCTTCAACTCAACCCTGAAGGCAGAGGCACAGAGCCGCATCCTCCATGGACAGGAGGGGGCACACAGAGGCCACCGCAAAGACACCTCTGTAAGGTGACGGCCCATGGGACTCATTTGTCTCAGGGCAAACTCGAAAGAAGAGAAGCATCCTCGGGCCCCTCTCCCTCCGGATCACCGCTGTCCCACAGTATCTGCTCTTCTCCTGAGAAGGAAAGTCACCGCGACGTTCTAGGAGCACCGGGACTCAAAAGGGGACCAGCAGAGCGACATCACGGGTGTGTGGCTGCACCCCAGGTAGCCTTTTCTTCTTCGACATACTCTTCCCCAAGTGCCCACACATGTTTCACAGAATGCTATGTCAGAAATGATTAAAATTTTAAAGACGTGTATTCCAGATTAGATCGTGCCGCCCAAAAAGGAAAAAAAAATTATGGGAAAACCGGTCAAGTCAGAACAAGCAGGAGTTCGGGGAGCAGCAGCGTGGCAAGGCGGGCTCCTTCCTTGTGACAAAGGCAGCACAGTGTGTGACGAGGGGGCCCACAGAGGGGTGCGGGGACCTCTCTGTAGGTACTTTCCGAAGCTTTTCCGTACATCTAAAAGTATTCCAAAATAAAAGTTTACTTTTTAAAAAAGTCAACACGCAAGTGAATGGAATTACTTCATCAACTTATTTCAGAGAATGATCTCAATGTCAACACGGGACTTTCCCTCGGGACAAAGATGCAGGAAGTCTACTGGCTTCTCTCAGCTTTGTGTGAATTCCCTAAAATTTCCCACAATGAATTACAATATAGAACATCTTTTAAATAAAGTAATACAAACCAGCTTGTCAGCTAATTGCCTACTTGAATATAGGAACCTAATCACCACCGTTTACGAATTGAAAATAAAATCGTAAACACACACACGGAAAATATCCAACGGGGAAAACAACTAGGAGATGGTACCCAGGAATTTGGTGTGTATGTTGACCAGAGTCAAGGAAAGGGTGAGCACTTTCCAGAATCTTGCTGCCGTGAGAACGGGGGCAGGACCAGAGGACAGGTGAGGGGCCATTGGGCATAGGTGAGCAGCCTGGAAACAGCTGAGCACAGAGGTGGGGACAGCGCGTGGGGGTTTCTGGCGCCGTGTGAGCCGGAAGCGGCGGGAGCGGAGGCCCCAGGCGTGCTCCGCTGGCGCATCACTTGGGGGTGCTGTGTGCAGCCGGCGCTCCTGGCCAGCCCGAGGAGCGGTGCACCTGTTGCCCCCTTCCTCTCCGGAGCTGTCCTCTCGCACCTTGAACTTAAACTGGCTTCACGTCGCATGTCATTGATAGCTCCGTAAACACGGGCGGAGGAGGGGTCCCAGATGGAAAGAGCAGAGTAAGTACTGAAAACCGTCATCCAAGACAGATTTCCTCAAATACTCTTTTTTGAAGATTGGAGACTCAGTTTGAAAGAGGCTCTTCGGCTCCTGGCTTCTGCAGACCTGTCCTAGAGCCTGGGCTCTCTCTGGGTCTGGGCTGGGTCTCTCTGCTCTTGGTTTTAGCTGGAGTGAGGACTGTCGCCCCAGGGTCTCTGGGTTGGTCATCTCTCCTCCACAGTGGCTGTCGCTCCTGTCTTGGGCAGCCGGTCAGTCCTATCACCCGCTCACATGGTGCAAAGGACAGCCCGTAGGACGCAGGGGCCACTTTTGGACACAGGGTCCCCAGGGTCGGAGTGCCCAGAGGCGGACAGACACCGGCCCAGGACTGTGAGGCTCACTGGACCCACACTCCCCTTTGGAGACCAGGAGGACAAGCCATGTGCCCTGATCCAGCCCAGGGTGCCCAACACTGACCCTGACCCCAGGCCCCGGGGGCCCCGCGCCCCATGCCTCTGGGATTGGCCCCCCACCCCTGACCCACAGACCCAAGCCACTCTCCCCCCAACCCACCCGAGGATGGTCAGGGGCGGTGGGGAGGGTCTGCAGGTCCGTTCTCCCTGAAAGCATTCTCTGTTCTGTGTCTCCCACCCTGGGGTCCTGTCTCAGCTGGAGACGACACCCTGATGGTTCCAAGGGCAAGGGCGCCACCGCTGGGCTGACACTAGGAGGGCATGGGGGGGGGTAAAGCGCGAGGAGAGGGAGCACGGGGAGGGGTGCGCTGAGAGCAGGAGCCCACGGAGGCTCAGGGTGAGGGGGCGCAGGTGCCGTGGGGTGTGGGGTCTCCTAGTGTCTTCCCGAAGGTGACCTGCCCAGGGAAGTGTCCCCCTCATGTGGCCTCTCCCCGGGTCTGGGCAGGTGCTCGGAGGAGCAGTGGTCACCACCTGCATGGGGCGGGGGGTGGGAGGGGAGCTCTGTAGTCAAAGCAATGGCAGGGAGCTGGCTGGGCAAGGCCTGACCTAGGGCCGTGGGGGTCAGCATCAGAGCCTGCCCGGACCGAAGCCCCTTAGGAAGGACCCCCAGCACAAGGCAATTGTAGCCCTGGGTCCCCAGGGCAGCTCCTGGCCCTGGGTGCTGGTTCCTTCCCTCCCCTGGCAGCTCTCCCCTTGGCCAAGACCCTGCACCCTCCCTCAAGTGTCTCCCTCTGAGCACCTGGCCCTGGGTCAGTCCTGGGGTCCTCCATTCCACGTGTAAGGCTGGCTCTGGAGAGCCCCCTGCCCGGGCCTCCCGTGCTAACCAGGCGCTGGGTCAGTAACCATGGGATGGGGGGTTGGGGGGGACAACGACCTAGGGTCCGGGAATCCCACAGACTGGCCACCCAGTGGGTGGAGGAGGAGGAAGAAACCTCCCCGTCGGGGCTGGGGTGTGCTGTCCCTGAGTGTCCCCAAGAAGCACGGCAACGGGGGCTTCCGAAGGCGGGAGGGCGGGGCTGTGTGGGACAGACAGTGGCGCTCTGGTCAAACCACCACCCCCCACCCCCCGGCCCTGCAGAACTCCAGGGCAGAAAAGTGCATTTTTAGCCCAGAGGTCAGATGAGGCAGCAGGGGCAGCAGCAGCCCAGAGCCTGCGCCCCGCGGCCCTCAGCACAGCAGGCGGGTCAGGCCTTGGAGCGGAGCCGAGGCCGCGCAGAGGGAGGCAGGCGGACCAGGACAGGCGGTCGTCCTGGTCACTGGAGCCACTGTCCAGAAGCAGCCTGGGGGGTCCCTCAGTTAGATCCTCAGTGTCGGAGCGGAAGGGGGCCTCGGAGAAGCCAGACCGGAGGAACGTGGTCTGGAACACCAGCCCTGGCCCGTGGACTGCACGGGCCCCATCCTGGTCATGTCGGGGCTGCATGCCATCTGCACAAAGTTGGCTTTCGTCGTCCCCGCGGAGCTCACAGCAGCCCTCAGCGCTCCTGGACATCTCCCTTCCCACGGGACTTCGGGGACGTTCCTCCTCTTTCCGTGCGGAGAGCACACTAAGTCAGCACAGAGCTGGGGCGGGAGGCGGCACGTTTCCGGCCCCCGTGGACACAAGCTGGTGCTGGGGTGACTGGGGCTGGCCACTCCCAGGCCTCGCCAGGGCAGAAGCATCTCAGGGCCGTGTCCAGGCTGGATGGTCTGCAGGACCTCACCTTGGGACCCCACTCTCCTTACCCCTTCCCACCGACTCCTCCCCAGTCTTTCTGCCTCTCTCCAAGCTCTGTGACAAAGCGCCCAGATGGGAAGCAACCTCTGCCCTCCCCCCACTCCTTCCCCTTCCCGGCCCCCTCCCCTACTCCCTGGTTAGGAGTGAAACATTGTGCTTGAACCTGGGTGCTCATTTAACAAACGTTTCCCAAGTTCCGGGCATTCCAGACCACATGGTAGAGGGTGTGTGGGAAGGACGCGGATGTAGGAAACTGCTTGGAAACAGTATTTGTTTCATTTTAATTTCTGACTTTTTTTTACCCCTTTCCCTAAGCAAATTTGACTTTGTATGTCGACCTAGGCTATGAACTTGTCCAGCTGACTCTTCTTGTAGACCCTTTGGAGTTTTCTTTTTTAAAGATTTATTTGTTTATTTGAGAGAGAGAGAGAGAGAGAGTGCGCGCGAGCATGAGCAGGGGGGACGGGGTGGGGGAGAGACTCTCCAGCGGACACCAGATGGAGTGCGGAGCGGGACACGGGGTTGGACCTCACGACCCCGAGGTCACACCTGAGCAGAAGCCAGGAGCTGGGGCGGGACTGCGCCCCTCACGTGTCCAGCCCCTTTGGGGTTTTTCTGTGGGGACGGTCGGTCGCGTTGCCCGAGAGGAGAGGCCCCTCTGCTTCTTGCTTTCCTGCATGTCTCTGTCGTGTCCCCGTTTGACCCGCCAGCGCCTCCCGCTGACGGCCTCTCTGCTGATCCTTAGGAAAAAGCGGCGTCCCGTGTTTCGCTCAGCGCCGCGTGACGTGCTGGCTTCTCGCAGACGCGCTGTACAAGGTTGGAAACGCCCTCCTCTGGTCCCAGTTTCCCCAGAGTTCTCTCTAGGACCACGTACTGGGTTTTTTGTGCGTATCACGGGGCTCTTTCAAAATATGGTTGGCCTCGACTTTCTAAAATTTGTCAACGATTTTCTCACCTGTCTCTGCGAGGAATAAATACTGTGTTTTCTGCAGCGCGTTGCTCCCCCAAACATGCGGCTTGAACTCATGACCCCGCGATTAAGAACCGCGCTTTCCCGCCTGAGCCAGCCGGGTGCCAGGTGGGAAGTGTTGTCTCTTGTTCGGTTTCCGCAGAAGTTCGCGCGGGTGCGGGGCTGCCGTTCGTTCTTCCCCAAACATGTGGTTGAATTCGCCAGTGAAGCCTTCAGGGCCTAGAGTTTCCCTAATGGGAACTTTTTTTTTTTTTAAAGATTTTATTTATTTAGTTGACAGAGAGAGATCACAAGCAGGCAGAGAGGCAGAGAGAGAGAGAGGGAAGCAGGGTCCCGGCTGAGCAGAGAGCCCGATGCGGGGCTCGATCCCAGGACCCTGAGATCATGACCTGAGCCGAAGGCAGAGGCTTAACCCACTGAGCCACCCAGGCGCCCCAATGGGAACATTTTTAACCACAAATTCAGTTTCCCTTCCGTAGGTAGAACTACCGACTTTTCTCTGTGTGAGCTTCAGGTGTGTGTCTTTCAAGGAACGTGTTTCGAGGAGCCTGTGGAAGTCATCGTCGCAAAGGTGTCCAAAAACCCACACACGAGTGCGTTTTCCGGGTCTGCCGCCCCGCGGCTTCCTATGTGCCCGCCCCTCCCCCCGCCCCCTCCCCCCAGCAGAGCACCAGCTTCTGGAATGAGCTCGGCGTCCAACAGGAAGGAGACAGAACAGCGAGGTTTCCAGAGCCGACCCCAGCGTTTCTGAGGACAGAGGAGGTCTCCCCACTTGGTCAGAGCCTCAGGCCACCCAGGAGCCACGCCACAGGTCTCTGGTCACTGAGGCCCCCTCCTCGGACTCCCGGGGGCAACCAGCTACCTCGTCCTCCTCTGTCCTCAGATGGAAGTGCAGCCCCCGGTGCCCTTGCCCATGTGGGGCAGCCCCCCTGCAGGCCAGGAGCAGCCTCAGCGGAGCAGGAAAGAGGGCGTGAGCCCCTCTGACAAGGGGAAGGTGCCCACCACCGGCGTCTCCCCGTCCTCCAGCCCCTGCTCCTGCTCCGTCCCCCCATCCCCCTGTCCCCCCAGAAGCTGCCCTTTCCCGGGCCACCCTCTTGGAGACCCTACCTCTGTCTGCAAGCCTCCCCCTGCTGTGGGGCTGCAGGGGAATGCTTGGTTTCCCGCATAACTCGTGTTGTAAGACTTCAAGCACCAGGAGTTCACAACCACATCTCGTAAACTTTTAGAAGGTCTGTACGCGCTACCGATAACTATGGCTACTGTTCCTTTGGGCGCCACCGTGTGCAGCTAGTTCATGTCCGTGGTTCCTGACCCTCGCAGCCGTCCTGAGAAAGACTCTCCTCCCATTACAAGTGTGGAAGCGGGAGCCTGTGGAAACCGTCTTTTCGAAGCCACGCGACCTCTCAGTTGCATACGGACGATGGGAACCCAGGCCTGTTGTGTTTAGAAGTTTGCCTGTGATACCCTACAGCCGTCTGCCTGTCCCCATATGTGCTGGAGAGTCGCAGCCACTCGTGAGCCAGACCTCCTAGCTCCGGGCACGCAGCAGCTGGGACCCTGGCGCCCCTTCTTACCGCACCGCTGTGGGTGCTGTGGGAGCTGTGGGACGCGGGGCCGGAGTCCATTTCCCACCAGCACGGCAGGTTCTGGCTCCTAGGAAGGAAGCCGAAGGGCCCAGTGCACCCTTTGGCTGAGACACCCCATTCTGGGTACACCACACAGCATGCAGCAACGGTGCCACGGACGCCACAGAAATCCAGTGGCTGTGTGAGGCAGTGATACATCGCTGTGACGCCTCGAAACACGCCACCGGCATTTTCATAAGATCCCTAAGAGCCTTGTGACGGGGCATGTCATCTCCTCAACGCGGATTTTTCTGTTTTACAGATAAATAAACAAAATTGCACCTCATAATGAAAAGAAAATAGCCAACAGAGAGCGGAATCGGATGATCTATCAATTAGACTGTGATCTATACTTCCCTGACATGAGCTATCAATCAGCCCAGTGACTTCTAAATCGACACCGTAACACGCGAAATGGCTGCGATATCTGTCTCCAGCCACATCAATCAGGGGGCAAGATGGGAGCCGATGGTGACCACCCTTGTCAAGCATTCACACCATAAATCACCTTGTCAGACAGCTCCTGCGGTGGCTGGCCGTGGCATGTTCCAGCACGGGAAGCCATGCAGGCAGGCGAGCCCCCTCGTCACTGCGACCACCACGCTTGCTCTCCGGGCAAGCCCCCAGCCCTGACGCGCCGGCCGCCTGGCCCAGACCTCAACGGAACACCGTGGCAGGCAACGGACCCCAGGCACTGTGTTCAGAACGGTTAGGTTAAGTTGGTTTCCCACCCACCAAGGGGATGTTGGCCTGAAGCTCTTGTCCAGCTCTCCCCCGTGGTCCTTGGAGTCTGTGGCCTTGGCCCATGGCTCAGCACCATTGGCCAAGTTGTCCAACTCATAATTCCTCATCAGTAAGGAGGGCTGGTGACTGGTGTCTTTTAACAGTGTGTGACAATAAAACAGTGAATGGAGACAGGTGCTTGGAATGGAGCTTTCCATGTTACCCCCTCATTTCAGCAGTGATGCACACCTGTGCCCATGGGGGCGGGGCAGACTCCCGGGATCCCCCCACAGACCCCCTCGCCTCAGCAGGGACGCACACCCGTACCCATGGCGGGGAGGGTGGTACAGGAAAGAGGGAGACAGGAAAGAGGCTTGTTTGATGACAGGGTTTTGTTGCTTTTCATGAACAAAAATTGAATTTTTATAAATGATTTTGTTTAAAAACTTTCTGTATCTATTAAAACGATCTCTTCCTGTGGCCCAGGTGGTAAGTCCTGGTGACTCGCTGCCGGAGTGCGCCCTACTTTGGTTACAACATGTTTCCGTATGTGGCGGCACTGGATTTGCCGCGACTGTTCAGAACTCGGAGGCTGGGTCCGTGCGGGAGCTGGTGTCTAATCTTCACTTCTGACGATGTTCTTAGTAAACTGGGTATCGGGACGTCTTCGTAAGACGGTTGCACAAGTGTCCCTCATCCTCAGCCCGGTCAAGGCTTTCTTTACGTGTCCGAAGAAATCGCTGGAGTCATTTCTTTGTGTAAAAACGTTAAGTTGCGTGTTTTATTTTATTTTATTAACAGAGAGAGACGATTCAGAACCCCATGTGTCCTCGTGTACACTTTCATACGTCGTGCTTTTCAAGAAACTTGTCCACGTCACCTCCGCTCTATCAAATGTATCGACATAAAATTGTTGATAATGTCATCTTTTTAACAATTAAGACTCTGTCCCCTCTTTTTGTTGTTGTCCTTAAGGACTTGTTAGTGTTATTACTTTTGTTAATATGCATAAAGGGGTAATTTTCAGATTTGTTACGTTTTCCTACTGTGTTGGTATTTTAAATTTTCGTCGATTTTCCTTTGGTCTTCGCCGTAACCTTTCTTCCGTTCACTATGGATTCATGGCCTCATTCCTCTTCTAGTTTCCTGAGATGAAGCTTGCTCTGGTCGATACCTTCTTTTATTTCTTTCTAACATTTGTGCTTGGAGCGAACACCTTCTTAGGTTGTATTCTGCAAGTTTTATAGGCCTCATTGTTAGTAGGAGGGCTTCTGCCCCGTCCACCGCTGCCCGCGGAGGTTCAAGTCTGAGTTTCTCCATCATCCCAGTGGGGATGAAGGAGAGGGGACAGGAGGTTATGATTTTGTCAGAGCCCCTGAAATCACCGCATGGTCTCCGCCCTGAGTCTTTGGGGAAACTTGAAGGTAAAAACTCCCCGTGCTGGGCCTGGCCAGTTGCCCAGGGCCCGGACTCTGGGCTGGTCACTGGAGGTCACGGAGCTGCCCATGGGGCCGACTGGGCCAAGTGGGGGCAGATGGTGGCCGTCCCCCAGGATGACACGAGGCAGAGGGTGGGAGATGTTGGTCTTGAGACCACATGTGGGCATGAAGGGAGAGCCATGCTTCCATCAGTCAGGTGCTGAGGCCCCACTGTGGTTCCAGTCCACGTGGGCAGGGACTCCGTGGGCCTGCGTGGGTGTGAGGAAGCGGACCCCAGGGAAATGGGCTCTCAGGGTGGGCTTCTTGGCCATCTTTCCTCTGGGAGGGGTGGAGGCCCTTGAAAAGAGGGGCGCGAGGACAGGGAGAGCTCCTGGGAAGTCAGGGCGATGACAGGTGACCCCAGCCTCCCCGCTCGTCCCTGCTGGACCGGCCACCGGGGCATTGCTGCCCTCACGTGTGGGATCCTTTATCCATCGACTGTTTTCCCAGCGCGTGCATCACTTCCGCGATTTTGAAAGGACGTTTGCAGGGTTATTGGGAAAGCATTGCTGTACTGTGATCGCAGCCCTGGGGTGCGGGTGGGCGCGATGCTGACAGGCACCTGCTAGCCTCGGTGTCTGAAGTCGCCGCGACTCCCCGACCAGGGGCTTGCCGGCCGCACGGGAAAACCATTGGGGCCAAGGGGACGAGCCCCCGGCATGGGATGGCCTGGCTGAGGCCCATCGATGTGACCCTGAGTGCCCCTCCTGACCCACAGAGTATGCCCTGGGCGTTGAGCCGACGGCCTCGTGGTGATGGGAACCCACAGCACAGGAACATGGGGTCAGCATGCCGCCCTCGTGCAGAGCAGGGCTACACCCACAGAGCTCGACCAGCAAGCCTCGTGGACCAGAATTAGATAGGAGAAAGCTGACCAGCGATGCCGGGCAGGAGGGGGACCACAGGGACAGCCAGTGCAGAGCGACACCATATGGGGGACCCCAAAAGGCTATGTCTGCCCCACCTTCTCTGCAGGACCACCCACCAAAACTAAAGATGCGACAGGAGGTCAAACTCACCCTGCCTCTGGGACCCTCCCTGCCGCTGAGGGCAGGGCCAGGACTTCCCACCTGCAGGCCACAGCTGGGATCCCAGACCCCGCCCCCTCCCTCCACAGCTGCCCAGTGACCATCCCCCATGCCCCGTCCTTCCCCTCCCCTGTCTGCCCCTTGTGCTGCTCACTTGATGCCCTAGAGAGCCCACCTGAGGCAGGTGCCTTGCCGTGGGGGGCAGTGTTTCTGAGCTGGACCCACGGAGCCAGCACCGTCGTTAACTGAAAGATGAGAAGACTCAGGAAGACATCATCGGCTCTCCTGTGTCTCCTCTGAGTTCATACAACAACTCTAACTCCCGGCACCTCAGAATGGGTCCCCTTTGGGAGATTGTCTTTAAAGAGGTGATTAAGGACAAATGAGGTTGCTAGGGAGGCCCTGATCCCACAGGACTGCGTCGCATGAGAAGAGTGGGTCAGGACGCAGAGAGACTCCTGAGTGGGGACATGGGAGGAGCCGGTGTCGGCCCGGGGTCATCCCTTACCTACACCCTCCCACACTGCTACTGCCCAAAATAGCCGTCTCCGAGCACTTGGGAAGCCCCTTGTGGAAAATGAGTAGACGCATCGTTGTTGGTCCCCACAGGGAGGACAAACTAGAAGGAAGGCCTCCCAGCCCACGGTGGGCTCCGGTCACCCAGCACATTGGCTGAGCGCTGGGTCTGTGCCTGGCCACGAGGCCACGTGGCTCCGGGTACGGAGATTCGCCGCTCTAGTCCACTGTGGCTCTCTCCTGGCGCCCCAGACCCGTGTTCTCGCCGCCCCCACAGCACAGATGGCAAAACCAGCCTCTGCCCGTGCGGCCCCGGCTGGGCCAGAAGCTTGGCCAGGGAGCAGGCAGGACCTGGGTGGCGACACCCCCCATCCAGCCCCGGCCCAAGCGGGCTTGTTACTGAGGCGTCCAGGCCACAGATGCGCCTCCGAGGTTCCCATAACTGCTCCAAGTCGCCACCGTGCACTGACCCGGGCACCTCCAGAATTCGTGCTGCAGACCCAATGCCCAGTGTGACTGTTCGGAGATGGGGGTCCTCGGGGTCCAGTGAGGCCCTAGGGGTGGGACCCCGGCATGAGGGGATCACTGCCCTCGTAAGAACGGCATCGGGGCGCTCTCTCCCCTCCCTCCATCTCTGTCTCCATCTCTCGCTCCCTCCCTGCCTGTCTCTCCCCTCCCTCTCTGTCTCTGTCTCTCCATCTCTCCCTCCCTCTCCCTCTGTCTCTCTCTGTCTCTGTCTCTCCCTTCCTCTCTGCCTGTCTCTCCCCTCTGTCCGTCCGTCCGTCTGTCTGTCTGTCTCTCTCTGCCAGGCGAGGACACAGCAAGCCGGTGCCATCCATGGCCAGAAGAGCCCCTCCGCCGCCCAGCCTTGCAGACCCAGGGGTCCTGGACGTCCAGCTTCCAGGGCCTTGAGTCCTAGCGCGGTCTCCCTGCTCCATGGGCCCTGCTCTGGCGACCCAGGCGGATGGAGGTGGAGGTCACACATAAAACCCACCACAGCTGACCACCATGCTCGTTGCGACCGTCTAGACCGGAGGGTCGCTAAACCCCGGACTCTGAGGGGGCTGGAGGGGAGGCAGCAGGACCGCAGACCTGGAGGGCCACCAGGTGGCGGGGTCACCGGGCCCGCGGGAGGCCGTGAAGCAGCCCCCGGGGTCTCGGGGCAGGTGCGGGAGCCACCGGGTCCCCGAGGGTCACCCCCAGGGTCATCCCTGAGGGTCTGTGCACGCCTGCACTCCCCGGCGGGCTTCACCACAAATCCCGCCCCCGGAGAGAGAAGCCCTCTTGCTGGCCTTTCCCTCTGATGCCTGAAGGGACGTCCCCCGCTCAGAAGCCATCAGACGTGTCCTTCAGGACGACGCCTCAAAGGCACAGATGGCCGCGTGCTGGGAGACGGCAGCGAGTTGGCGTTCGGGAGGGAATGGGGAGGGGGGGAGAAACGCCCAGGCCCCGGCCTTGTGGAGCATTTTAGAAGTTAAAAACAGAATTTGGTTTTGTTTCTCAGATTCCCGTGCGTCGAAAGATCTCATTTAAGTGCGTCACCATATCGTCGTCGGAATTCATCGCCGCGAGCTACGAGCAGAACTCGGTGTCTGTCCCGCGCGGAACAGGGGAGAGAGCAGGTGGCTGGCTTTGTGCTGGGAAATTGCATTTCTCTCCTTCAGAAATTCCTCTGTTGTGCTGCGGCCTGATGAGCCCCAGCGCGCCATTAACCCTCCGCCCCGGGGCCTCTGCCCCTGGCTCCTGCCAGCCTCCCTCGCCGCCCCTCCAGGACCCGCGCGCCGTTATCTCCCTCTAAATTAAAACTGTAGCCACTCAGTCCCATTTACACAAAGCCTCTGCTTTGACACATGCAATTACGGTGAACATAGGAGCAACATGATTGCTGAGGCTCCAGAAAGAGAGTTTAATCAGAAAACATGGAGTTGTTCCGGCCGATTTATAATTTCACTGCTCGCTATGCCTTTTTGTTCTTATGTGTTCAGATAATTACGTACACTAGTTCTTGCTTCCCGAGAGGCCAGAAAGGGCAAAATTCCTATTCTTTTTACATTAAAAAGATTAAATTATAATATAGAAAATCTGTAACTTTGGGTAGAAATGACAAATTCACACTACATTAATTTCAGTGGTTACAAAATGTTACAATAATTTGCGCGTCCTTTCTTCTCTCGTAGGTGCATGTGAATTAATTACCTATCCTTCTCAGTGTCCTTCAATGTCTCGCCACAGACAACTCTGAAATTAAAGGAAAATAGGGTTTGATTTCCATTTGCTGATATTTGTTTCAGCTGTGTGGTCGCTTGAGTCTCTTTTCATGAACAGAGGAACACAAGTGGTAACAGACCCACTCACCTGGTGAGGCCCGGGGAGCAGCACGGTCCGGAAGAACAGCACGGCCCGAGGGAACAGCACGGCCCGCGGGAACAGCACGGCCCGAGGGAACAGCACGGTCCGGGGGAACAGCACGGCCCGCGGGAACAGCATGTCCTGGGAACCGCGCAGTCCATGGGAACAGCACACCCCAGGACTCCCAAGGGTGAATGAAGGGGATGAGCTTCCGTCCAATGCTTTGCAGACATGAGCAGACTCATTGCAGCCCACAAGGAGGGAGGCAGGCCCCCAAGTCAGCAGGTTCCACAGGGAAGCATCCTCCTAGGGGCTCTGGTACCTGAGCTGCCCATGTGGAGGGGTTTTGTCCAGGGGTGGGAGGCACCCAGCCCCACTTACTTGTGCAAGCACCACCTGACTGAGGGCCCAAACCGTGCCAACTCCCTGGTAAGGACTGGCGCTGCTCTCTTAGCAAACAGATGTGGGGGACACCCAGGTCCCCATGGACTCTGGGGGTGGGGTGGCTCTTACGCACAGGGACCCCCACACAAGCTGGAGCTCCTGGCCATGGCAGGCGCTGCCCAGGGAACAGCACACCAGGGAGACCCCACTGGGCTGGACAGTGTCCCAAGGGCCAGACCACCCGGATCCTGCAGACGTGGTCTCTTCTGGAAATAGGGTCTTTTCCGGTATAACTGATCCAGGCTGAGTCCTACCAGAGCAGGAGGAAACCTAACCAAATAGGACTGATGTCCATCTGAGGCCACGTGGAGACAGGACGGGGGACTAGCCCGTGGTGACAGAGGACAGGGTGGACAGAGCACCTACAGACCCAGGGACACCAGGGATTGCTGGAGACACAGGGAGTAGGGAGAGGCAGGAAGGAGCCTTGGGAGGGAGCTCAGCCTAGACACATCCTGGTCCCAGACTTGAGCTGCTGGAGCTCTCCAAGGGCAAATTCCTGGTGCTCTGAGCCCGCAGGCAGCAGGGCTGTGCCGTCCCAGGAAAACACGCTTAATTTAATCGAGACCTAAGCTAGGGCAGCGAGCCGAGAGAGCCTCTGCCAGAGCTCGACGCGGGAGCAGAGATGTGAGGACGGGTGGGGACCCCAGGTGAAGGGCCAGGACCTCCGGGCTCCCTTCCCGCACAAACCCGCATTTCACGGCAGCCTTTAGTAGCAAGACAGATGCGTCAGGATTACGTATTATAACATTGTGTTGACCCAACAGCTCTTATTTTTTTCCTACTCTAAAAGAAATTGAAACGTTTTAGAGGAACCCCAGAAGTATCACGGGGCCCAGCCCTGCGTCCACGACATCTAGCAGATGAGCCGGTCCAGCCACCACCAGCTGACACACAGCAGGGGCCGGTGTGTTTGGAGAGAGGACAAGTCCACGGAGGGGCCCAGGGTGGGGACAAGCCAGGGCTTGAGAGGGGAGCGAGCGCCTGAGCACTCCAGACCTGCAGGCCGGGACGGAGATGACAGTCTGGGGTCCACAGCGGCGGCCAGGCCGGACCCTGTGATAGTGTTTGCTTCCTGTTTAGAGTCACAATACCTGTCGCACAAAAGTCAGCTTACGTGATGGCTCCTAAAACCTGGTGGTTCCAAAATGCCAAATTCAAAAACACTTTCACAGAAGTCACCAAAGTAGATGTTCCAGGAGGGTTAGAATGTCACAAAAATGAGCAAGAACTTGAACAGATCCTTGGAAAGAGATAGCTGATGGCCAACAAGCCGCTCACCCTCGGAGCCTTCGGGGTACGTGGGAGGACGCACTGTCCTCCTCAGGGCTGGTGGCCGACACCCCCATCAGTGACGGCGCAGACCCGGTGCATGGGGACAGCCTATTAGCTCGCTGGCATTGTGCTAATGAAGCTGCCACACCGGGAAGCCCCGATAACACAAGCTCTGAGGCCAGCGTGGGAAATCTGGGGGTGTCAGAGGCTCGGTCCTCCTGACCTCCGAACGGGAACCTGCTCCGGGCATCTCCCCAGCTCCGAAGGCTGCTGGCTGTCCTTGGCACCGCTTGGCCTAGAGATGAAAACCCGCATGTCTGCCTCTGGTTCTGTGTGTATCTTCACACGGCCCCTTCTTGTAAGGCACCAGTCCTGTGGAGGAGGGCTCCCTCACTGCCTGATGACCGTGTCCTCAAGAGTGACATCTGTGAGGGTGTGTTTATTTCCAAATAAGGTCACATTCTAAGGTTCGGGAAAGGATGCGCATCTGGGGGGACGATCGATAACCTGGGGCAACCAGCCCACCGCAAGAGCCTCAACGAGACCCCAGCGGCAAAGCCCTCACCCCGTGAGGGGACACGCAGGCTTCCGGCTTTAGGACACGGACATCTTTGGGGAGGGATTCAGACGACTGGGCCGCACGTGCCCAGGAGCAGACATGCTGGAAAGTTCAGAGCAGCACCGTTCTTCAGCCAAGAGAAGAACCTCTCAAACGTTCACCCCCAGCACTGGGGGGCTATGGTTCCCTCACATGGTGTGGACCACCTAGGGCCATGCGGCCAGAAGGAAGAACCTCGGGGACGGAATGTCACACGCAAGCCGGGGCAAAGGAGCAGACACGTGTGTGCCGTCCAACTCCGTGTGTGTGAGACTCAAGCGAAGGGAGAGCTTGCCCCGGATGACAGACCTCAGGACGGGAGCTGTCCCCCGCCGGCCTGGGAGGCGGCATGCCGATCCCCAGGCCACAAGCAACGTTCCGTGCCCTCCCCCGGCTACCAGCTTCCTGAGTGCACAAACAAGAGCGTGTACTTACAAAGTAAGCCCAAAAGGTTGTCGGCCATGTCCTGCCGTCGCAAGGCCCCAGGCCCCTGGCCTGCGTCTGTGGGCACCGGGTGCCCCTCTCTGGGCCCTGCCGGACCCCGGTCTGCCCTCTGCCACTGAGCCCCACTGCCCTGTGCATTTTCCTGAAGCAGGTCTGATGGCTCCTGGGGGCTGGATGGCCGGGCCCCCACCTCGGCTCCCGTGGGACTCGCTGGTCCGGGGCAGAGCTGGCCAGTCCTCGCAGGTGAGTGCTTGGCTGACCAGCAGCCCTGAGGCTGGAAAGTCTTTGGGGACATAAAGGAACATTTTACGGAAACTTCCAGCCCCTGGCCTGCCTATCACTGTATCGGTGGGTCTGTTTGTCCCTCTGTCCTGCGGACCTGTCTGGGCCCCCGCTCTGGTCAAGGGGCCCCTGCCCTGCTCCTCCAGCTCCCGCCGTGGGTGGGACTCGTGCGCAGACACGAGGTGGCACCAGGGGGCGCTGCCGACCCGCCGCTGCCGGGTCTCGGCCAGAGGCTGCAGAGCCCTGCGGAGGGACCCCAGAATTCCAGAAGTCACGCTGGCCCCAGCCTTGCCAGGCAGCATCTGGCCTGCATGTGGACTGCCCGCTGACTGCCCTGTGAACCCCAGGGCTCCATCCGGGAGGACCCCTGCCACCGGGGTTCAGCAACAGCCTCCCCAGAGCAGGGGGCCGGCTTCGGTCGCCCCGCCCCACCCCAGAGGCTGGCCTTCCAGAGTCCTGCCCTCCTCCACCCATGGAATGTGAGTGGGGGCCCCTGCACACCCACTCGCGTGTGCTCCTCCCCTGACATGCACACACGGGCACACACGGGCACACACGGGCACACACGGGCACACGGTTGCACATGTGCACACACGACCCCGACACACACGCCTGCGTGCACATGTGCACACTCAGGCTCGTGCACACTTGCTCACACTCAGGCTCCAGGCGCAGATATCCCACGCCGGCAGCTGAGACTCCGGCGGGGAGGGGGAGGGGGGCCAGGAAAGCCAGAGGGGGCAGCCCGCACCCGTGCTCTCTCCCTTGTCCCCTTGGCACTGGTTGTCTGCAGGCAGGCTTTTCCTGAAGCCAGAGGAGGACGACGGGGCCAGGTGCCCCTCCTAAGCGTCCTAAACCCGTGCAGCATGGCCGCTGTCCACTAGAGGGGAGTGTCGGCCATGGCATGGGGCCTGCACCGGCCTCAGTGCAGAAACAGGACCTGCCTTTCCCTCCTGGAAAGGTGGGGAGCCCCCCACCGCAGGTCACTGTTACCCAGAGCCGAGTCCTGCCCCCTGGGCCCTCTAGTGCACTCTGCACATCGCAGCGGGACACAGCTGACCGACTTGTGACTGTGGGGCCGGCTTAGAGATGCACCTGTGAAGCCACAGTGACCACAGGGAGCGGGAGGGGTTGGGAGGGGCCAGTGGAGGGGGTCCCCTCCCTTCCCAGCCCCCAGTCCCCGGCACATCCCACCTGCAGGGCCTCTGCTCCGGGACAGGCGATCCGACCAGCCGCACAGACAGCAGGGGCTGTGGACAGGGATCGCGGGTCCGGGGCTGAGCTTCCCTGTGTCCCTGAGACCCCGCCCCTCCCCCAGTCCCTGCACTGGGACCCCCCAGGCCTGCCTCTGTCCCTTCCTTGGCTCTGTCACCTCTCCTGAAATGCATCCTCCTTTGTCCACGAGACATAAAGTCTGCCAAGTCTAGCCCTTTCTTTGGGGCTTCCTCTTCTCTCCGTGAAGCCACTTCCTGGGTGGGACAAGCTCTTGAGGGTGCCTGACCGGTGAAATGTGTCCCTTCTGCAGAGATGTGGGAAAGGGCGAGGTGGAGGGGAGGTGGGTGCTGCCCCCTGCCCCGGGGCCCTGCGGCTGCTCTCACAAGGGGCAGGGGCTCGGGCAGACAGGGGCTGGGCGGCCGGCTCGCCTTGCACACACCTCGGCCGCCAGCGGAGGACCCGCCGGCCCGGCCCTGCACACACGCCGCGTTCCCCGACAGCGCGTGGGCCTCGGGGACGGACTCGGTCAGAGAGCCCCTCCCCAAGAAATCACCGAGAAAGCGGGATCAGAACGAAAATGTCTCAGCAAAGAGCGCGATTCAGACCGTCATGTACTTTCTTCCTCACTTTCTGTTTCCACGGCGCCTTCATGCGGAGCAAAGCCGTGCGGGACGCTCAGCTACACTTCCACACGTTCACACTCAGTGCCGAGCGCGGCGCTCACCCACGTGACCACGCATCGCGTTTGGGACGAGAGCGCCCTGGGTGGTCTTGCGGCGGGTCCGCGGGTGCTCACAGGGGCCCCGACCACGCAGCACGCGCACCGGGGCGGGCAGGCTCCCTCTTGAGCGCCAGACAGCGGGCTCTTGTCTCCGACGCCCATGCCTTTTGCAAACCTCTGGAGCCACACGGCGTCCTTAGGTGCCGCGCCCTCCTGCCCTGCTGGTCCCCACCCCAAGGACAGGAGAACCCGGCAGGACAGAGGAGGGACTTTCGAGGTTTCCAGTCCTTCTGCAGAGTTCCTCCCGGAGAAAGCACAGCTGCATGGACGCGCCCCGTGGCCACGGAGGGGTCAGCTCTGCTGATGGTTACTCATTCCTGAGGCGGGAGCCGGGCCTTATCCTGTGTGTCCCTAGGCGGCCGCGACTCCACGGGCAGGTTGGGCCTGAAGGGTCAGGTGCGTGGGCCTCAGCTCATGGTCCCGTGTCCGCGTGTTCTGGCTGCCAGCCCCTCGGCCGGGGTCCTCCCGGCTCCGCCTGTGGCTGTTGGGTGGCCTCTGTTCTGTTCCAGCGTTTCTGGAATTGTCCAGGTTTTAGTGTCCGTCGTTAAACCCAAGCATTTTCATCTTCATGTTTCTGTTCAACGTCAGGCCTCAGGCCGAGGCGTTAGAAGCTCAGAAGCTCCGGCCCAAGCCCCGGAAGCTCCAACAGAACCAAACTCCCACCTGCTGGCAGAGCACGGGCCCACGGTGAGTCCAAACCGCAGCAGAAGCCTCCTGATCTAAAGCACGTTAAGCACGTGGGCATTTGTTGTGCTGCACTTTGATGCACACCCCCATGTGCGCTCACACGCGCCCCGGGCTCCGCGCAGGCAGCCTGGACGGCAGAGGGTGCAGGCCCAGCACGCCCTCCCGTGCCAATTCCGGGCCAAGCCACGCGGAGAGAGCACGCAGAGCTGGACGTGGTTCCGGCAGGGGAGGCTTTGCCGGAACCGAGCCCAGCGGGCCGTGAGCCCACCAGTGAGCGCGCAGGGTCCTTCTGGCCATGGGCAGGCAAGCGGCAACCTGGTAAAGATCTCACACGGCCGTCTGCAGCAGCCCCGTTCCGTGGATCTGATGGCGCCTCATAAAGTCCACTTTCCACCAACAAAGACGGCAAATTAAATAAAGCGAGATGGGCGGGGGAGGGGGGTTCTGATGTGCACGAACCCCTATCCCTGGGCTTCATTCTAGTGCTGGACATAGCCAGCCTCCCGGGGAGAAACGCGATCGCAGCCCCCGTCCACCTCTCTGTCCCCCACCCTGCAGGCCCCCCCCCCCCCCTCTGTGCCCCCCACCCTGCAGCCCCCCCGTCCACCTCTGTGTCCCTGACCCCGCAGATGGAGGAGTTTTATCTACAGGCGGCAGGTCCCCCTCTGCCACTGCCCCTCGCTCCCAACCATTCCTGAAGAAGCCCTACTCACCTCTCTCCAATCCAAGTCCCGGCCAGCCTGGGGTCCTGTCCCCGGCGACGGCCCGCACACCCTGGTCACCCTGCGGCGCTCTGGATGGTGTGGCAGCGCTCAGGGAGAGACCCACCCGGAGGAACATCTGTGGGCACCCAGGATCCTGGGCACCAGCCCCCGCGCCGTAGCCCAGGCTCCTGGGACCCCCAGACGGATGGCGGCTGCCCGGAGAGGGACTGTGGGCTCTTCCCAGAGAGGTGCGGAGGAGGCCGCTTTCCATCCGCGACGCCGCTGGCCACACGGTGGCGCTCGAGCCGAGTCTCCCCAGATTTTCAGGAAGGTGAGTGTCTGGGGCAGCGTTTCCTTTTTATACTTGATTTCAAGTTGAAATCAATTAGGATCCATTGAGCCCCACAACTGAGGGAAAATTCAGCGTTGCGGAGTGAGCGCCAGGAGTGACTGTTTCAACTCTGGTTCAACCTGGGACGTCCTTTCCAGCCCCCCACTGTGAAGCCACCCCCAAAGGTCGGGACGTCCACGTGAAACAACAAAGAAAGACGCACAGACGCTTCCCAGAGAGAAAACCGCAAGTTACTCAACGGGACGAACAGCGTGGTCCCGTTGACAGATTTTATTTAAAACCGTTCTTTAACCAGTAAACCCAGTACCCGGCCCCGCTCTCTGGCTGGGGGAGTCGGATTAGGCTGTTTGTGTACACACGTCTGTGCTCCCCCAGCAGCTGCGAACAGGGAGTCGTTCCTCCAGATCACGGCTGCGCGCACCACAGCACCGTGGGCCGGGAGGGTCTCCTTGGAGAAGCCGTCCCTTCCAGGCGAAGTGTCCCAAAGCGGCCCGGTTGGGGAGGCCCTGGGCACCCCCGGGGTTCCCGCTGCAGGGACTTCACTGCAGGTCGCCTCCCTAGTCAGGGATGACTTTCCTGGGCTGCTCCACACCCCTAAGACCCCAGACCCCCAAGGAGTAGTGCGATGTTGACAGGCCCGTTTGTGACTACAGACGAGTCAGCTTTGCCCCCAGCAGCCTGGACAAGTGCCACGTCCGTCAGCCGCTGAGTCAGAGCCGGAATTTGTGTCACCTGTGCTGACTCAGGTCCGCATGGACGCTGGGAGGGGCCCCGGGCCAGTGTGAACACGAGGGGAGCGCTGAGCGGGGAAGGTGGCGCCGCGGTGACCCGCAGCCTGTGTGTGCCCGGGCTTCCCCGCGGCCCTTTCAGCCGGCAGGAGACTTGGTGTCCCCTTTCCTCACCTTTCTCCCTCCCGCCGGCCCTCCCTCGCTCCTTGGACGAGTCAGGTTCTAGGTTCCAAAGGCTCCCGGGGGCACGAGGTGGGGCGTGGAGAGCCCACCCTCCCAGGGACCCAGGAAACTTACCCGTGAGGATCCTGGGGTCAGGGAGGGGCGAGTCCAGCGAGGGGGGCAGTCCTCAGCCACCAGGGGCAGGGGCCTCGGGGCCGGAAGCCGTCCCAGCCTCAGCACCTCCTCGATGGGGCACGCGGGCCACCTGCAGGCTGGCTTCCCCAGGGCCTGCCCACGGCTGACCCTCCAGAACGCCCCGGGACTCCCCTGAAAGCCTCCTGCTCAGTTTCTCACGACCCCTGTTACGGGTTAGACTGCGTCCCCTGGAGCACAGAAGTCCGAACTCCCAGTACCTGGGAAGGGAACTTTCTGTGGAGACAGAGGACGCGGGTGCAGATGTGGTCGGGAGGGAGGGTCCTGACGGAAAGAACATGGGGCGCGGACGAGAACACCCAGAGGGAGGACGTCAAGAAGACCCTGGGAGGAGCCGGGCATCAGCACACCGACGAGGCAGGCCCGGGGCCGGCCCTCCCTACACCCAGACCTTGGACCTCCCGCCTCCAGGACCGGGGCTTGGGAGAAGTCTGGCACTGGGGGCACGCGGTCCCAGTTGCTGTGTCGGCCGCGGGGGCACACGAATGACGAACCCGGTGTTCACTCTCCAGCTGCCGGCCGGAGCCACACTCCCCGACAGCGACGGGGCCGGCCCCACCCAGGCCCCCCTCCATGCGTCCTCAGTGCCGACCCCGGCATGGGTGGGGACAAGAGCCGGAGACTCCGACAGCGCCCTTCCTGCCTCGCTCTGGCGCTGTCTGCAGCGCCCTCATGGGCCCACCTGCCGCCTGCCCACCTGGGACGGCCCACCGGGCGACAGGCAAGGGTCGGGGGAGGGGCGGCCTCCCGGCACAGGGCCGGTCCACCTGCCTCATGTCTCCCTTGGCTCCTTTCGCTCTGCAGACAGCAATCAGGCCTCGCCCTCTCCTGCGGCTGCACCACGGCACGACGGGGTCCTTGGGGGTGACGCCTACTTGCGCCCACACAACAGTCTCCTCAGCCTTTTGGGGACCGGCCGGCCATGGGGACCCAGTGTGGGGCCAAGTCCGCTGAGGAGGACGAGCACCAAGGGCCTGGGACCTGGCCTGAGGGAAACAGAGAGGGCTTCCTGCTCCCAGCGGATGTCAAGGGACACCTGGGCCCCGCCCCCCGTGCCTGGGGCGGCCGTGGCTCGAAGGGCCGTCGGGGAGCCAGGGGCAGTTTCAGAGCAAGGAACCGAGGCTCACCAGTGGCCACACCAACCAACAAGGCCTCCATCAGGCCTGAGGCCCATGTTCCTCCGCCCAGATGGGCCCCTCCCGCCAGAGGACAGAGTCGGGAGCCAAGCCGTCCCGAGAGTGGGCACGTGGAGCCTGCCAGGGCTCGCTGCCGCTCAAGCCTGGGGTGCGCTGGGCCTTCCCGTCACCCCACCCGCTTCGACACTCTCCCACTGCCGCTACAGGCGCCGGAGGCCGCTGGGGAGCGGGACAACGTCTTTCCCTCCATCAGGACTTCGCTGTGGCGGGCTGAGCCCCCATTCACAGATGGGGCCTGGGACACAGGGGGCAGCGGCGGGGCCCCAGCCTGGCCTGCGACCGAGCCGACCTCTCCCAGCCTGCAGGACGGTGTCCCCCGCCACTCTGATTCACGTAAAGGCTGCTCAGAACCGACCTCTGACCTCAGACACACCAGGCCCCAAACATCCAGAACAGCTCGGGTGGGGCCCCTCGAGGGTCACTGAACGGCCCGTCCTGGCAGCCAGAGGCAGGGGGGCTCCCGGATCGCCTCATTCGCCCAAGGTGGGAGCAGGGTGAGGGGAGTGGCCAGTGAGTCCCAGGAGCCCCGCCAAGCCAGGAGGCAGGAAGTCACGGCCTCCTGCCCAGAAGCTCCAAGAGGGAGGAAGGACCCGGACAAAACAGCTGGAAGTTCCAGAAACGGCAGTCGGGGTGGGGGTGCTGGCGTCAGGAGGGCTTCCGAGACCTGGCCGGGCAGGGTGTGGGGGTCAGGAGCTGCCGCAGGGCTGTGGGCCACAGCACGGACAGCAGACCCGGCCCACGGGAGCTCTCCCCCCGCCCCCTCCCCCACCTGCTCCCGGTACCAGCCCCAGCCACCATTCAACGGGACCCTGGGCTTCGGTGAGGGTCTCATGGACTTTGAGACTGGCAGCTCTGGGTCTTACGCTCAGGAGACCAGCGGCTGGGGCCAGTCCCCGTGCAGTGGCCCCATGTCTTAGGTCCACTGCCCCCAGAAGCTGCTTCACAAAGAATGCGCAGAGCACACCTGCCAGGACTCAGGTCCACCCAGGGGCTCGCAGGGGAGACACCTCCCAGGGGGCCCAGGGTCCAGGTAGAACCAAGTCCCTGGGGCACAGCCTCCCATCACCTCCCTGCAGAGCTGACAAATTCACTCAGCGTGTCAGGGCTCCATCCCTGGAGCTGGCCGTGCCTCCGGTGCTGGGGGCCGCTTACAGCCACGGGGCTCCCTCGGGCTGCCCACCCTTCCCCCTCCCCCTCTGTCCATCAGGGGAGCCAGGGAAAGCCGTAGGCAGGGGTGGGCCGTTGCTGGGCACCCAGGATCCAGGGGGGCAGGCTCAGAGGTCTAGGGGGCCAGGGTCTGGGAAGCAGAGCGGGCCACAGTCATACAGGATTCCCGGGGCCGGCAGCCCCTCCCTCACACTCCTGCCGCCATTGCTAAGAGCCTCCAAGCAGGACAAGCATGCACCCCTCCCACAGACACTGACAGGCCCCAGAGCCAGCCCCGAGTCCCTGCTGGCCTGAGGTGGTCACAGCAGAGTGAGGGCCAACCTGGGGATGGGTGCTCCCCCCCCACCCACCAGCAGGCTTGAGATGGAAGGAGGTTTGGGCCTGGGGAGGCAGGCAGGAGTCGGCTCAGACGCGGCAGGTGTGGCGATCGTCCACAGGCCCAGGCCGACTCAGAGGACCAGGCCAGTCCTTGCTCCTTATCGGCTCGGGCCCGGATCTGGCCTTGAGGTGACCTTCCCAGCTGCTGCTCCTCTCTGGCTTCCCCATGTGGTTTCCTTAAGTCCGGAATCTCCCCGACAAAAGCAGAACTGTTTGCTAACAGATTGAGGAACCATGAGAAGAACGAGAAATTCTGTGGAAGGCGACCAGATTTAACGACATCTGAGTAACGCACACGGCTCGGCAAAAGTCAGAACGACACACAAGCCCAAGGCTAGGAAATGATAATTAGAGAATTTCAGTTATAATCAGTCCTTTAAACTCCCACAGATCAATCAGACACAGACAACAACTCAGCAGAAGGCGTGAATCGGTAGCTCAGAGAGGGAGGGCCAACAAGCACGCGGAAACCTGCTCGAGGGCACGAGGCACCGGGAAATGCACACAACAGACTGAGGCACCATGGCCGGCAGAGCACACGCTGCCGCAGGTGGTCTCAGGACCCAGGGAACACCGCCGTCCTGGACGCCAGTGTCGACCACTTCCTGGAAGCAAGGTGAGCCGTCGGCAGAGCGCACTCGATCAGGTCAGGATAGGGGCTGCAGCTCCAGACCAAACTCCCATCTGGGCACCAAAGCCCCTGCATGACCCCACCAGGTCCCCAGGACTGGGCAGGACAAGTGTACACCCCCAGAGCCAACCTGACGTGGGAAAGACCAGGAACTTTATTCTGGAAAGAAAGCTGGGGAGTACCCCGCAGGGCAGGCAGGGGCTGCGTGCCAGCATCTTGGGAGTGTAGAGGGAACAGACACCCTAGGACACAGAAGCTGTACAGGTGCAGGTGCCTAAACCGGTGCGGGCGCAGGTGCGGGTATGGGTGCAGGTGTAGGCGCAGGTGCAGGCCCAGGTGCAGGTGCAGACCCAGGTGCAGGCGCGGGTGCAGGCACAGGTGTAGATGCAGGTGTAGGCGCAGGTGCAGGCCCAGGTGCAGGCGCGGGTGCAGGCGCGGGTGCAGGCACGGGTGCAGGCGCAGACGCAGGTGTAGGCGCAGGTGCAGGCCCAGGTGCAGGCGCGGGTGCAGGCGCGGGTGCAGGCCCGGGTGCAGGCGCGGGTGCAGGCGCGGGTGCAGGCGCGGGTGCAGGCGCGGGTGCAGGCCCGGGTGCAGGCGCGGGTGCAGGCGCGGGTGCAGGCGCTGGTGCAGGCGCAGGCGTAGGCGCAGGCGCAGGTGCAGGCCCAGGTGCAGGCGCAGGTGCAGGTGCAGGTGCAGGCGCAGGTGCAGGCGCAGGTGTAGAGGCAGGTGTAGGCGCAGGTGCAGGCGCAGGTGCAGGGACAGAGGCAGATATAGAGGCATAGGTATAGGTGCAGGCACAAGTGTAGGTACAGGGGCAGGAACAGGCGGAGGTACAGGCAGACACTGGCACTCTGCCTCCAAGAAGGTGGTGGACGGGCAGCAGGACTCCATGGCCGCAGCCTGGCGTCGGTGACATGAGCTCTACGTGCTCGAGCTCATCTGGGTGCTGGCAACGCCCCGAATCTGGGCCACAGATACAGCCTCGTGTGGAAACGTCCAAAGGCGCTCTTCCTGCTTTCTTCCAGCAGCTCCTGCAGAGTCTCCAGCTGCGCTGACAGCACAGGGTCACTGCTCTGGGACAACGGGCTGGCAGACCTTCCCCGGGGCCACCTGCTGGCAGACCCAGGCATGCAACGAGGGAAAGCAAGAAGGAAAAGGGCCCCCAAAAGAGCCACTCTGGGGACCCAGCGAGAGCGTGAGACCTCCCACCCTCTCCACCCCCAAGTGGGGAGATGGCACCAGCCTTCAGGGTCTCAGAACATTCTGCGCACGTTGTCAGGTGACTTGCCCCCTGCTTTCCGGTAGTGGGCACCACTGTCACCTGTTGTCCAGGTGAGGGACCGCATCCGAGAGGTCAAGTGACCTCCCAGAACCAGGACCTGAAGCAGGTGCGTCTGAACCGCCCTTGGTCCTCCTGCGTCCGCAGAAGCAGACCCGGACGTTTTCTCTGACGTGCCGTGCAGCGCGGCGGAGCACATGTGTTCGTCAGAATCCCCGGCAGAGTGGACGTAGCGCGCTGTACACCCCGGAACGCGAGTTCTCCCAAGGAGTCGGCTCACGCCGCTGCACCCTGACGGGTCCTGTGATCAGCAGGGGCAGGCTGGAGAGCCCAGAGACCCCATGAGGGGCTCCAGTCCGAAAGCCGACAGGCCCAGACCGGGAACACCTGACGCATCAGCTCAAGTCCAAAGGCCAGAAAGGACAAGTGTCCCCGGTCGAGGCCGTCAGACAGGAGGATCCCTGAGCTCAGGGTCTTTTTTTCTAGCCAAGCCTTCAACTGATTGGATGGGGCCCACCCACACCGGGAAGGATAATCTGTTTTATTCAGTCCCCCGATTCAAATGCTGACCTCATCCACAACACCTTCATGGACACGCCCAGGTATTAACGCTCAGCCAAGCGTCTGGGTGCCCCGTGGCTCACTCGGGCCGACACAGACCTGCCTTCGCAGCGGCCCTTCCTCCCTTCCTCTTTTTCCTTCCTCCCTTCCTCCCTCCTCCTTTCCTTTTTTTGGGGTATAGATTCCTCCATGGCTTTGCCAAAGGAAAAAGCTTCTTTTGACTATGGATTTAGAAGTCATCCTCCTAACTGGAGTCATTTCTGATCCTGGGGGAGACTCCGAGTGAGAGGCGAGAGTCTGCGGCCCTACCCCTCGCAGAGTAAGTGTCCCAGTCCCCCGGGAAACCAAGCCTGAGCAGGAAACATGGCAGTTTCTCATCGGGACGTGAGGGCTCCATCGTCGCTGGAGGCCGCTGGGGCGACACCCGAGGCTGTCAGACAGTCAGGACGCCCACCGAGCAGGCTCACAGCCACGGAACCAAGACCAGGGGGCCCATTGAGGCAGCAGGTGCGGAAAAGGTTCTCACGCAGCGACGCCCTCTTCGCACGGCGGCCTCAGCAGGTTAAGACATTTCCGAGTCAGCTCTGCCGGCGCACTTGCTGCCCGGGCCGTGGGCTGCTCCGCTGCGCGAGAACAGGGCTGTTCTTCGGGCCTGTTTATGTAATAAATGAGGAAAGTAAAAGCGTGTGAGGACGTTTAAACCTAATAGTAATATTTGTAATTAGCATATTTAAAAGATTGTATTCATTTGAGAGAGAGAAAGAGTGTGCCCAGGAGCCAGGGAGGAGGGACAGAGGCAGAGGGAGAAGCTCCCTGGTGAGCAGGGACCCCCCAACACAGGGCTCGACCCCAGGACCCCAAGATCATGGGCTGAGCCGAGGACAGACGCTTCACCGACAGAGCCCCCCAGGTGACCTGCCATGACCATTAACTGTCCTTGCACACGAGGCCGTTCGGTGCACGCTCAGGGACAGAGGGCAGGCCAGGCCTGCAGGAATCAGGCTGTGACACAGCGTGGTGCCCGCACGGCCCGATCTGCTCCCTTCTGGTGCTGCCTTGAACGCTGGCTTCGAGCAGACCCCACGGAGTTGGCTTCAAGGAAAAACGGCCGGAGTTCAGTAGCTCGAATAAACCTGCAGACGGCAGAGGCCTCCCACCCTCGCCAGCCCTCCCAGCCAAAACTTTTGTCCCAACAAATCCTAAATGGGAGTGTGGCGCGGTGACCCCTGGTCGCAGATCAACGTGACCGACCCCAGAGGACCCACGGACGGTGAAAACCAGCACGTGCAGAGGGGAGCAGAGCCACTGGATGGACTGAGAACACGGGGCCGACCTCCTGCTGCCTGGGGTCACTGGAGGGCTTTCGGGAACCTGCAACCCGGCCCTAGCAGCCCGAGCGCCCCTGGGCTTGGAAGCCGGAGACAAGTGGGGATTAAGGCTCAGACAATAAAACTGTGAAGTTTGCCCAATCTCCCTCGATGGGGAGGTTCACACCCAGCCGCCCCTCGATGGGGAGGTTCACACCCAGCCGCCCCATGACTCCAAGGACCTCCTCCACAGGGCACTTCCTGGGGCCCAGTGGGGCAAAGATGGGGCAGCCGGGAATGCCGACAGACCAGGGCTGGCGGGCTTTGCCCCCACGGGATTGGAAAAGGCAGCGAGAACTGGCCAGGAGGCTGAGGCCTTGGCAGTCCCTTCTGGCGGGGGTTCCAGGAGCCGCCCCAGGGGAGCCAGCCTTGGGGTCCCTGGAAAGCAGGTGGAATTAACATCCAGCCATTGTCTGACCTCAGGCAGGTGGCTGCGAGGTTCTCTGTGCCCCTTCCCAGCGCAAGGGCAAGGAGTGAAACTTTGTAATGTTTATAGTTCTGTGTGCAAGCCTTATTTGTCTATGCATTCTGGTTTCTGCGTTTTTTAAGTGTTTCGGGCAAAAAATAGAAAGGAAAAATGCTTATTACCTCGAACCCGCCAAAAGGGATGTGCGCTCATGTGCGCTCGCAGCATCTGCTCCAAGGACCCAAAGGCCTCTGTCCCGCAGGAGACCCGGGGAACAGGGCCTCTCCCATAGGGGGACGTGGTGCCGGGCATCTCGCCGGTGCTGAGGGCCCGGACAGGGGCAGCTCGGTAGGCACAGGCGTGCCGTGCCCTTCGCTCAGCCGCAGGGTCCTGCTCCTCTGCAGTCAGCACCCTCTCCCCGCCCGCCACCCCCTCGGGGGTCACGGACCCTCACAACGTGAGTGTGGGCTCCGGTGAGAGAGAAATCGTGGGGGCCAATTTGGGGGCCAGGCCTTTGTGAGCAGAACTGACAGGGGTGGAGATGGGGCCAGGGGTCAGGATGAGCTGGAGGCCCTGAGCTTCCCAGGGTCTCTGGATCCAGGGAGAAGTCGGGGGCTTAAGGGGCATGAGAACCATGGGGGACCCCGCGGCTTCACAGGGAGACGGGCAGACAGAAGGGTTGGCTGCGAGCCCCTGCCAGAGACCGAGAGGGAGTGAGGGCAGGTGGGCAGGGGTTCGGCGGACCCCGGGCAGGGACTCCTGGGCCCCCGCCACGCCTTCCTTCCATCCGGGAACACCTGCACAGAGGAGTGCGGGGCCAACTCCACATCCCGCTCCCTCGGGTCTGCCCGCAGGCGGTGGCTTCCTGGTCTCGGGCTGCAGATCCTCACGTCTGTCCGGGCTCCGAGGGCGTGTGCTCGTCTGCAAGGCAGGCCGGGGCGGTCGCCCGTAAACTGCCAACAGCACAGCGTCCGCCCAGAAGCCGCCTCCTGACTCAGGCGTCCCCGCGCTGCACACCGCGCCCGTCCTGACCGGTGGAATGGTGGCGTCTGGCAGGCCGCGAGGTCGCGGCCAGAGTGGCCCGTCACGGCCTGGGTGAGATTTCTGCCGGGGCCCGGTAGAGCACAGTCGGCCACGAGGAAGGGAGGGCAGAGAATGACGGACCTTGGCTCCGCAGAACCGTGTCCACCCAAGGATCTGACGCGTTGTCGCCCGGAAAGCAGGCAAACAGTGCTCTTGCTCTGGAACAAACCGGACCCGAGGGACACGTCCGGGCAAGGTCGGAGGCTGCCCGCACTCGGCTTCCGAGGGCACAATTGACTGTCAGCAAAGTCACGTTTCCACAGGTTCTGGATTCCAGCAGCTGGTCTGGGACCAGTCACCAAGGGCACACGAGGCCCTAAGACGCAGCCTCACGGGTCCCCCACCCTCATCTCCTGGGGGAACTGTCACCGGGGTGCCCACGCCCCTGCTAACTGTGGCCGCGGAGTGGCTGGAGTCCGTCCACCCGGCGGGTGTCCCCACACGTGGATAGAGCCGGCACCACTGACCAGCGTGGGGAGCAACATCGTCAGTCATTCCCAGAACAAACCGTGGGCCCGCGTGACTTACTGCCTGAAGGTGCGTACGGGAATACGCCTGGGACGGTGCTCCCGGGCTGGGGGTTCTGCCGCACAGATGCGGGGCTCATCTCCGCGGTGAAGGTCTTGCCAGCAAAAGGCCAGCAGCTGGGGGGGTCCAGGAGGGAAATCACACGGCAGAATAGCCGAGCCGGCCAGCCAGCTCCCGTGAGGCCCAGGGGGATGGGGTCAACACAGGGAGATGGGCAGGGGACAGCGGAGGAAGGTGGGGGGCGGTGGGAGGCTGGTTTCCGCGGGGCGCAGGGTGGGGTGCGGGACCCTCTGCTCGAGAGCCTGGGCTCTGCGGGACGCCCTGCGGAACAGGCCAATCCAGTCACGTGTCTGGAAAAGTCATGAGAGAACTCGAAACAGAAAACACAGCCCACCGGACCCCTGTCTGGTATCGTCCTGGGTCATTTGCACCTTTCTTTGTATTTGAGCCATTTCACAGGTCTCCAGTTGCGGGAAACCGAGAGCAACGCAAGCAATTCTCATCCGTACGGTTGCCAGTGGGTTTTGTCTGGCGAAGATGGACCTGGCGACCCCCCACCCCCTGGCACGCTGACCCTGTGTCGTCACTTAACGAACTTGTTTTGGTGTTCCTGGGTGTTCTCCTTTGAACCAGTCTTTAATCCCTATTGGTCCTCTGGCAGTCAGGGAGTTCAACAAATACTTGACACTGGACACTTTCTTAGATGAATCTTTCGATGCTTCCCTCCTGCACACAATTCTGACAATCAGAGACAAGACAGGACAGTGGCAGGGGGAACACATGGCACACATGTGTCCCTGATAGAGGCCAGCTTGAAGGGTGTGGCTTAGAGGGAGAGCCGCTTACCTTCCCAGGGACACTTGTGTGGACACCACAACCCTCCCGGGAGAGGGGTCAGGGGCTCTCTGTCCTTGGAGAGAGGTCACCTCCAGGAGCAGAGAGCACAGAGCACCCTTTCCAGACTCCCTGCCAGCTGAGCCCCGTACACCGGGCGAGGGTCTCACTGTGACCCTTGGGGCAGAGGAGCCAACGGGCACTGTGGGGACTCCCCTGCAAGGACTCCCATCACCCATCCCACTCATGAGGGCTCGCCCTCACCTGCCAAAGCCCCACGTCCTGAAACCATCCCCAGGAGGGGGGTAGGTCTCAAACTCTGTGTTTCAAGGAGAACCCCCCACACATTCAGAGCTCACAGGCACCCGTGGCCCCCCAGCCCTTTCGCTTCCCACCGGGGAGCCGGGATCATGGGGACACGTCTGCACAGACGGCAGGCGGCGTTTGAAGTGCTGGGACTGAAGGGCCAGCTCCTTCCTCACCCCTCCCTGAACCTGGCAGCCCCCTCCCTCCTCCCTCCACAGCCACTTGCCCTGCACTCTCCCTTGCTTTCTGGAGCCCCGGTGACTCGTGTCCCCTCTGTCTCCCGACCCCCAACCCCCAAGGCTCTTCTGTTCCTTCCTGGGACCCCCTCAGGCCGCATCCAGTTCGTTACGGTTTTCCCAGGGGTGTCCAACTGCGCCAAATGCACCCACTGAGCCCATACATTTTGCTTATTGTGATTTTTTTGTTTCGGAATTTCCTTTACTGTAAGTTTTATTTCTCTGCTGCAATTCTTAATCTTGTCCTTTTTTGTCTTCTGCGCCCTTGAGCAACGTCACAAATGTCACTTCGACATCTCAGTCCGGGACCTCCCGTGTTCCGAGCGTGGGTTGTAGACACTTGGCTGCTGTTCTCTCCCTCACGCATGTGCTCGTCCCCCATGAGCCTGTCTTACTTTTGACCCAATCTTCTATACACGGTTTTAGAGAGAGAATTCGAGGCCAGGACGGCTTGCAGTCCTTCTGGAGCAGGCAGCGGCCGAGGGTCTGCTGCGGTTCTCGTCGACTTCTCACTCCTTACTCGACCCACTAAGAGACAACCCTGCAGGTGTGAATTCTCAGGGGCGGGGGACAGGTGTCTCTGCTGACCCTTCACGGTCACACATTGACTGAGTCCATAACCATGAGATCAGCGCGGACGTCCCTGTAACACGGAGCTCTGGGCTGAGACGTGTGTCTGGATTGCCTGTCGGGGGAGCACTGACACCTGCCATTCTGGGTCATGTGTGTGGGGGCCACGTCCCACGGACAGTGGAGCCTGGGGGAACGTGGGCATCCACACAGCAGTGGGATCGAGGAAGACTGTGTTTCTCCCCTTCACAAAGTCCTGGGGGACAGAACAGGCAGATGTGGGGTCTTGCCCTAAGAAAGACCCAGCCTGTCACCAGCACGGCCCCTCCAGGCGAGGTGAGCACCTGCCCTCAGAAGAAATTGGGGCCATCCCCAAATGAGGCCGCTTGGGTTACAGAGCGTTTGACACAGCGAGTGGCTCCCTCTCAGTTTCAGGCTAATGAAAAGCCACTCAACTCTGCTTCCAGAATTCTTCCTTCTAAGGCTTCTCGGAGATGGCCCTTTTTCTCATCGTGCAGCGGTCCCAACATCAGAGAAAGCGATGCTTTCTTCCCCTGAGACCAGGGCTGGCTCCGGGATAGCGGGACCCACCATCCCACTGCACCCGACGGACGGGACACAGGACTTCCGTGTGAGAACCGAGACAGCTCCAGGCAGAAGGGACAGCCTGTCTCTCAGAGGGACATTTGGGGCCTGTGGGGTCATCATCAGGGCCCTGGCTCAGGCCTCGCCCTCCAGGAATGGTGGGGGGTTGTGGTCCCCACATCCTGTCCAGGCTGCTGTCTGTCACCTGCCGCCTGCCTGGTGACTTCCTCTCCCTGAAAACTACCCATTCTACAGGGAAGTATCACATCACCGTGGGTTAGGTCTGCTGACGAGAGCCTCCAAAAGCCACTGTTTGGCTCCAGATTACTGGGAATACTTGTTACTTAGACAAATCAGATACTTGTGAAGCACAAGCAAGAGGCGGGGACCAGAGGCCTAGGGTCAGAGCGTCAGGGGACCGCGGTCATGGCTTGTCTAGCAGAGAGAACGCTGGCAGCTTCTGAACACACGTTAAAACGCCTGATAATTTTCCGATGCCCTGAGTGGTTCCGGCCAAACGCAGCTGACGATTCCTCGGTGCTGAGGGCGAGCAAACGGGAGGGAAGGTGAAGACCTCGAGCTGCGGCCCCGACGCCTCGGGCCGCAGACGCGACAGTTCTCTGCCCCGAACGCAGGTCCGCCGGACAATCACACAGCGTCCTCCACAAACGAGGCTTCGAAGTTTCCGGCCTCATTGTGGTCCGTTTGCTCCATTAAAGACCGGTCCCTGGGGTCGGGACGTCCGCGGCCCCGCACACGCAGGGCTCGGCTCACGGTGAAGGGAATTCTGTCGTGAAGAACCTTCCGGGTCCAATGGTCTCTGTTTGTTTAAAATACACTGTAGTTTACAAAACTCAGCTCGGTTTCAGAAGCCCAGACTGTTCGTGGACTCGGACTCATTATTGCTTCTTCCGCTCCATTTCAAAAATGATCGCAAACGCCCGCTGGGTTTGTAGAGGAGGCTGTCCACCGCCAGACCCGCTCGGACCGGGAAACTCAGGGACGCGCTGCAGAGCCCCACGACAACAGGGCAGCAAAATGCTCGTGATGAAATGTCACAGAGCTGCACGCGGCCTCGGGAGACACCACGGGCATCCGCGATGCTCCGGGGACACCTCGTTGGAGGCTTCCTCTGGTTTTGTGTACGCGATAACCACTGGATGAGTCCCAGTAATCAGGGAAACAGCCCAATGACTTAGAACATGACTTTGTTGGGCGCCTGGGTGGCTCAGTGGGTTAAGCCGCTGCCTTCGGCTCAGGTCATGATCTCAGGGTCCTGGGATCGAGTCCCACATGGGGCTCTCTGCTCAGTGGGGAACCTGCTTCCCTCTCTTTCTGCCTGCCTCTCTGCCTACTTGTGATCTCTGTCTGTCAAATAAATAAATAAAATCTTTAAAAAAAAAAAAAAAAAGAACATGACTTTGTTGCTATTATAGTCTCACCAAAATGCGATGTTTTGTTCTCCTCCCTTCCTCGGAGACAGCTCCGTCTTTTACTGGCCTGTCCATGCGGATTATCCTGCCACACAGCGTCCCTGGGGCCGCTGGGAATTAAGGAAGCCCCAGGCCCCGGGCTGTGTTCTCCATGTGGCCCCCGCCCCTGCCTTGCAGAGGACCTGCCATGAGCATGGCACTGAGTTCTCCCTGTGCCCTAGGGGACTCTCAGGACCCGTCCCCACCCCCATCAGCCCCTGGTGAGATCCAATGTCACACCCTGCCTGCCCCCCAAGCATCCACTGAGCCCGCCGTCACGGGCCCTACACCGTTTTGCTGCACTGCACCCTCCAAGGCACCGACCTGGCAGAAATTAGGGCCATCCCCCAAATGAGGGTCCAGTGGGGAATGTCAGGATCACACGAAGCAGGAGCCCAATGGGGGCACTGGAGGGGCATCGCGGGCACTGGAGGGCGGCTCCTGCAGGCTCTAGAACCTGCCGCCCTCGGCCTCCTCCACACACTGTCTTGCCACACACACCCCACAACTCAAGCCCAACAATACCACGTGTGGGTGAGCCCCACCGGCTCACCAGTGGTGGGGAACGCTCGCCAGTGGTGGGAACGTCACGTGGTGTGTCCACTTGGGGACATGATCTGGTTGTTTCTTATAAAACCGAGGGTGCCCCTACCGGGAGCCCTCAAGCCCATTCCTGGGTACTCACCCAAGAAGAAGGAAGGCTTCAGCAGAACGTTCATAGCAGCTTTCCCTGTGGCAGCCCAACGCCGGGCACAAGCCAGGAGGTCAGAGGAACGCAGCACAGCGGGTTCGCACCACAGACGGTGCGCAGGCCGAGAGGCAGGTGCACGTGTCGCCCAACGGCCCGGCCCGTTGATACCGTGCTCCTGACTGTGAGGGAACCGCCCCCAAGTGCCTCAAAGCAGCAGTGAACATGAATCACACTTTCTGTGGGTCAGGAATTCGGAGAGCACGCCTCGTGGATTCTGGCTGGGTGTCCCTCACAAGGCTGCAGGGCCATGCTGGTCAGGGCTGTGGTCACCCAAAGTCCAGACGGGGCCAGCGGACCTGCTACCGGATGGTGCACCTGCAGGCTCTGCGGCTTCGGTTCCCCGCTGCGGGGTCCCACCCCCCGGGGGCTGCCACGCCATTCCCACACTGGCCACCGAGGTGCACCTTGCTCCATGTGGGAGGGAGCTGCAGGGCACGAACAGCGGGAGGCAGGGACCTGGGACCCCAGAACGCTGACCGCAGGTGCGTGCCGTGCGGGTCCGCCCGCGGGAGTCTGCCAGCGGGCAGGCTAATCCAGTGTGAATCCGTGTGTAAGAACGGCTGCTCAGGGGGGCGTGTTTACCTGGGGTGACCTGGGGGGCGACCGCGCAGACCCCCATGTGTACAGGAAATGAGCCAAACCCTGAGGATCTGTGTCCTTGATCTGGACGGCAGCACGCTTCAGTGTAAGCTAAACATGGAAGCACAGATCGTGGCCGACCCTGACACTGTGGACACCGAAGCAGCTGGCCCCACCAGGAAGGGGGAAGCCTGCAGGGGCATTTGGGGAGGCCTCAGCTGCTCCCATCCGCACCCCACTCTTCTAGCCCTGCTGACACTCGGCCTCCACCACAGACACCCTGCACCACGGGGAGTTGCCTTCTTCCAGCCTGGAGGCCGGAGTTCTGACACGGAGACCCCGCTCCCCCTGGAGGCTCTGGGGGGGGGGGGCTTCCTGCCTCTTCCAGCTCCTGGTGCTCCAGGCGTCCCTGGGCTGTGGCCATGTCCCTCCAGTTCCTCCCTCCATCGTCACGTGGCCTCACCCGTGGGTGCACATGATCTCCTCTGCCTCCCTCTCATGAGGACACACGGGTACCAACGGAGTAATCCAGGATAATCTCCTCTCTCAAGATCCCTAACTTAATCACATCTGCTGAACCACATTTCTCCTATTTAAAGAAAGGTGACCTTCACAGTTTCCAGGGATCAGGACGTGGACGTGGCCACCATTGACCGCCCGCCCCAACGAGGGTGTGCGACAGGCTGTGCCTGTCAGCTGCCCGCCGTGAGCCGCAGATCAGAAGCACTGGGACAGTTGGAAGGACATCAGGGAGTCACCAGCTTTTGGGAAGGCTGGAAAGTGAGAGTTAGGTGCACACAAGGATGCTGGGAGGCAGGGGCCAGCCAAGGACTGGGTCCAGAAGCAGGTCCTGCCTCAGCCACTGGACCCTGAGGGCCCCCAGGGACCTGGTCACCCTCCCTGAAATGGATTCTGCTCTGCATCCAGATCTTGGTGAGCCGGGGCCCACGCCTGAAGCCTGGGAAGCCCTGGTCCATGCAGGACACTTCATGGCGGGAACCCTGGGTGGGAGCCTCCTGGACCAGGGGCTCTTGGGTCCGGATGCCAGGTGATTTGGCAGGGCACAAGTAGGGGTACATCGTGAATGGAAGAAATAAAATCCACAAAAGTAGGAAGACTCCAGGACCCCTAAGCTGTGGGGCCCCAGCCATGCAGCAGGGAGGAAGTAAGCGATGGAAGTGTCTCCAGGGAGCTGACACACCCCAGCCGCCACTGGGTCCTTCCCCGCCGGCCAGGTGTCACCTTCACTGGAGCGCGTCTGCATGTCTCACCTCCACTGACCCGCAGGAACCTGAGTGGTGAGTCCAGGAACATCCAGGCCACCAGGATATGGGAAGAAAACCTCTGCTGTCCTGGTTTCCACTTGGGGATGCCTGTGCCACGGGCCCTCAGGGCTGAGCTATGCAAAAGCAGAAAGGGGATTGGATGCAAGAAAGACAAAATGACAAAGGACTGCTACAAATGTCGAGGGCCCACCAGCAGGCTCCCCACGGTGGTGGGAAGTAACCCACAGATGGCAAGAGCTGATCTTTGAATGATGTGCTCTCATCTGTGGTTCCTGTGTCACGTGTTTCTAGTGTTGGCTTTTCTTTTACTATGAAATTCATGAAGCTCATGTCCCTACCAATGCATGTCTCTGGGCATTTCCAGAATGGCCACCTCGAGGCCTTGGAAGTAGAAACACACCATGTGTGACAAATGTAGCCAGGAGACAAGACCCTGGACAGCTCCAAGGCACCGAGGACAGGTGACAATCAGCCGCATTGGTAGTGTGGATGACTATCGTCTCAGAAGGAAGCAGCCACCTCCTCCCTCATCTGTAGAACAGGGGGCACCTTTGGTCCCTTTGGTTTCAATTCACACACGTTTTTCTGTGTATTAGTGAAACATGACAAAAAAAGTAAGTTCCAAGACATGAGCCCTTAAATAACTGGACAGGTATACAATGTTCATGAATGGAAAGGCTCACTTGTGTGAAGTGTCAATTCTATAATTTCAGTGTAACCCTCATCAAAACCTCAAGAGAATCAGATCTCCAAAATTCACATGGAAGAATAAACTACAAAGTAACCAAGAAATACTTGACAAGAGCAAACAGGAAGGGATGAAGGGTACCCCACCTAGAACTCAGAAGTTTGTAAAATTTTAGAAGAAGCACGGTCAAGCAAATCAGTGAGGCAGGTCTATGTATGTGTATGAATGTATTTCTTGATTTTCATGACTTCCAAAGCCATGGAGGAAAGATAAATTGCTTAATAAATTATATTTGACAAATGACTATACATTTGGGAGGAGAAAAGTACATCCCAAAGATAAACTTTAAGGCCTAAACACTGAGACAACTACAGAGGTATTAGAAGCAAGTAGAAGACAGTCGGCTTATGATCTTTGGGAATTAGGTCCTTCTTAAATGGGATACCAGAGAAAAGGCTTAACAAATAAAACAACAGGTCAAGTTGACCACCCGGAAATCAGAAACTGCTAAAAGACAGTAAGTAAACAGACTAGGGAGATTTGCAACGCACATGGCCGTCAGAACTGTTGCCCAGCATATGTGAAGAACTCTGAAAACCCGACAAGCACAACAGACATGCAATAGGAAAACAAGTCACGAGCAAACAGTTCCCAGAGGAGGACCTTCTGACGGCCAATGGCAGGTGAGGAAGTACTCAAGCACTCTATGAAGCAACAAAATTAAAGTTAAAGTCACGACTTTTCATAGCTCAGATTGCAATCATGGGGTCTTTTCTCGGAGGCAGGGGAGAACGGGTCCGTGGCAAACCCCCAGCTGAGCAGCAATATGCGTCCCTCTTTGTTCCGGACAAGAGAGTCCCCAGTGTTTAGCTGGACAAGTTCGTGTCCTGGCCGCCCTGCATCTGCTTGGCCCCGGGGCAGGGTCCCGGGCAGAGGCTCGAGATGAGAAGGAAGGATGTGTGTCTCCAGGCAAGTGTCCTCAGGGAAGGAGGACGGACATTCTTTCCTTTTAGGGCTTGTTTCTGGAAGGACATGAGGGCTGCATCTTGAACATAGAGCCAACCCTCCAGCTGTAGATGACAGAGGCACAAATGGAGAGGCAGGTCCCCGCCTGACTGTGAGCCACCCCAGCAGCCAGGTCAGGACCATCCAGCAGATTCTGCTTCTGCAAGTTCTTGTTCTTTCTGGTTTTGTCCACTGCGGCTGAAGCCAGTCCTCACAGCCACGGCTACAGGCTCTGCTCTCAACGTTGCCGGGAGTGAACATTTTAGGGGCACTTGGAATTAAATTTAAAATGGAGATAGCAGCCTCCTGGTCTTCAGCATCCCCACTTTCCTGCTCTTTGTCATGCTAGAAATGTCCTTGTGGAACCCTCAGTGCAAACAGCAGACGTGGCCATGTGTGGCATGGCCAACTTGTGAACTCACGCTGTCCGTGGATGGGAGGCGTCCGAGTCCAGATCTGGGTTTGGCCGCGGGTGGGGCAGCGGCGGGCGTCAGGATGGATTTCACAGTAAGTGGTCACAGGGGCCCCGATGGTGCCTCCAAAGCAGCGTCCCACTCGTGGTCCATGGATGGGCTAATAGTGGCAATGTGGACGGGGAGGGACAGCAAGGAGGGCTGCTCCCACCAGTGGGGTCCCCTCAGGACTGCATGGAGGAGCCACGCCGGGTGGGACCCCTCCCCCACTCAGGCACATAAGCCTCAGAACTGGGCACCTCCGGGCATCCCGGCAGCCTCCTTCCATGAGGAACCAGGCAGACACATGGGTCTCAGCACGCGCTCCCGCGCAGACGCCGGACGCGGGTGCCCAGCGATCTTCTTAGAGCTGCAGGAGGCTGGCCCAGTTGTGGGCTGCCATGAGCTCTTCAGGCAGGACAGCCTGATAATTTCCCCCTAAACTGACACTTGAAAGGGTCCACGAAGTCAAATGATCTCTTCTCCTAAACAGAGCAAATCACGTACGGAGACAGAAGCCGGGGGCCCGGGACGGCCCTAACCTTTGGACCCGGGCCAGCACTGGGCCTGCTCCTAACACCATTGCCAGCGGCGCCCATGCCCTCAGGGTTTTGCCAGGAGCAGGCCAGACCCAGTGGCCAAAGCCTGGACCTGGGACCACGTCCAGTGTGAGAACAGAGCCGGCACTGAGGCTTGGCCGGGACTGTGGTCCTGGCTGGTAAAGGCAGCTCGAGGCGCCCACAGGTGGTGGAACACCCTCGCTGGGCAGCCGCAGCACGTGCTCACAGCGCTGACCCAGGTTCTGGCCCCTTTTGTGCAAAGATCAGCCAGATCTAAATGAAACACGCAGTGCGACAAGAAATTCCCACAGGACCCCTCCTGGGACAGAGTCTCCCTTTGTCCCCTTCCTCCATATCTTCCATCTGTCACCTCCTGGGCCCCCACCCTGGTCAGAGCACTGTCTTCATGGAGCTCGTGGCCCTGTGACCAAGGATGACTTGTCCACGAATGAAGTGACATGGGGGACGAAGGCCAGAGGAGAGGGAGGGCAGACGGTGCTGATGGTTCCAGAGAGAGGACAGTGCCTGATGCTTGAGAGGAAGGGGGTCCCGAGGGAGCTGGGGCGGGGGAAGGTCTGCCTGCATGGGACACCGGGGGACTCTGAGGGACCGGCTCTCAGTAGGTGTGGCTCTACCAGCTCCCTCATGGGCAAGGGAGGTGTGTGTGACAAGGTTGGGGACACAGGGATGGGACCGGTCATGGGAACCACACAGGCCTAATGATGCGAGTCCTGGAGTGTTGTCAGCAGAAGCCACAGGCGGCAGGGGCAGCTCTCCGGGTGGGAACGGGCGGTGGTGACACTCAGGCGGGGGTCAGACAGCCCCTGGAGCCTGCAGGCTCAAGGTGCAGGTCGAGGCTGTCCACGCTGGCACACTACAGGACAAACTTCTGAGGGTTTCCGGAAACGTGTTTCCCTTCCCAGAGTAACCGCAGAAAGTGGACGCCCAGTTTCACACTGAAGCAACACTCCCACTCCTGCGTGCGTTGAAAGCGCGGCCCCTCCTTTCTCCCTGGCCGGGTTATCAAAGGGTTAATGTCCTGCGCCTTCCTGCACCTGTCCCAGGTTGAGCAGCTAGTGTGGGCTCTGCCCCGTCGTTGGGACAGGACCCACATGCACACAGTTTTGTCCTGTGCTCTCCGATGCGTGTGTCTTATTACAACTGAAAAACTAAAAACTGGGGGAAAATACAACTTGCATATTTTATCCACACATCCTGTGGTGTGCCGTGGGGCCCCAGCGACCCGGGGACACTCCTCAACGCTTGTCCAGGGTTGCCGACCCACCCCGCAGCTGAGCCCGTGCCACAGCACTCGGCCGGGCGGTTAGGGAATAAAGCAACTTGGCCGCATTTTCAGAAAGTCTGGGTTGTGTCCTCTAGAAAATGAAGGCAAAGTTGCCAAAAATTCACAAAGTTTGGTACAGGTCGGGTGCCATGGACGGGTCTCACCCTCATGTCCCTCCCCAGCTCCCCGTGGGTCCCATGAGGGGCTGCTGTGGTCCTGGGTATCACGTGGGAGCAGGTGTTGGCCACGTGCAACGTCACCAACCCATCGGCCCCCGGCACACGGGCGCTGGTCCAGGCCCAGGGACAATATTGACTCAGAGCTGAGCAAACAACGCCATCGACAGAAACAGGTTTGCTTTCACCCAGAGTGGTTTGAAATCGCAGTGATTTTAAAGTAATGATGGGTTTTGAAATGGTTATTTAGGTGGTATGAGAGCGGGAAGCGTGAATGTTGCTGTAATACTGTATTTTTAAGAGAACGTTAAGATGACATGTGACATGCAGAGGCCATTTTGTCCTTACCAACGTAAGCAGAACTGAGGTCAAAACCAGGACCCCTGCGAGGGCCCCGTCGCCACCCGGACGCCACCACTGAGCTCGGCCACGCCCACCACGCAGTCGGGACGCACCCTCGCTCCTCCAGGTGCCGCCGCGGCCTTGGGGAGTCCAGCCCGTTGCCCGGCGCGCTCGCGCGGCGCTTACCCTGCACGTTCAGCGGATGGTGCTGCGCGGGCAGCACCGCCTTTGCTTGCTCAGCCGCTTGCTAACGGCGCGGGGGGCCTCCGGGTGGAGGCTGTGAACGTTCCAACTCGTGCGTTTTGGTGAGCACACGTACACGCTCGTGCTCGGGGCACACCTAGGAGCTGAGCGCCGTGAGGGTGTAAGTCAAGTGTCTCCAGGTGCAAATGTGTTTCTAGAGCCCTTGCTTCTTCCCGTCTTCCTTCAAGAGCCACACCGGCCCTTGCTGCAACCTTAAAATGAGTCCCACGTCCCGCATGAGTACTGTTCCAACTTTGTCCTTCCTCAAGGTTGTACTATCACGGACTCTGCGTATTCCCACACATTCTAGAACTGTTTTCCCAATGTGCACGCACGCGCGCAACCTGCCGAGCCTCTCATCTGGGTCATACCTCGGAGAGAACGAGCACCTCACACACGAGCCGTCCCATCCAGGACCGTGGTATGTCTCACCCTTCCGGACTTCTCAATTTTCTCTGAATGATATTGTGTGAGTTTTTGTAAAACACTTCATACATCTTTGGTTTGATTATGTTCTCAGTTATTTTATTATTTTTTGGTGCAGGTGTAAGTATTCAAAACTGGTTTTCTAATTGTTGCTAATACATAAAAATGCAACAGATTTTAAAATAATTTATAGATTTTATTTTTTAAAACATGCTTAGGTCGACAGAAAAATTGAACAGAAAGTGCACAGTTCCCAAATACACCCTGGTCTCTCCCACCTCTGCCAGCCCATTTCCCTTATGGCCAGCATCTTGCATTAGCGTGATACATTGTTACAATCCACCAGCCGGTGTTGCCCGCAGGGTTTGGACAAACCTGGGATGAAACGTCTCCCCACCCCTGGGCTACCACAGAGAGTGTTCTCACTGACCTAAAAATCCTACATTTTCTGCCTTTTCATGCTTGCTCCCCTGACCCCCGGCCTCCGCTGATCTTTCTGCCGTGTCCCTAGTTTTGCTTTTCCAGATGTCCCAGAGTTGGAATCACGCAGTACGCAGCCTTCTCAGGTTCTCTCACTTAGGAACGTGCATTTGCAGCTCTTCCATGGTTCCTGAGTTTTCTTTACATCTTTGTTCATGAGAAAAATTGGTAATTCTCCTCTTATATTTTCATGAGGTTTTGTTAGCAAGGTCCTGTGAGTGGCGAAAAAAATCTGGGAAGTTTTTCTCCTTTCCTATTCTTTGAGAGAATTTGTTTAATATTTGCGGTTTCTCAAGCGCTGGGTGGGTTACACCAGTGAATTCACGCCGTGTACCCTCTGCCTTCTAAATACAGACCCGGCTTCTTTCACAGACGCAGCTCACTCCCGTTTTCTTTTTCTTCTTATGTTGGTTTGGTGAATCGGTTTCTCACTGTTGGATGCGGCCCGTGCTTTTACTTCATTGATTTCTGTCTCATTTTATTGTTTACTTGCTCTGCTTACTTTGAATTGATTTTCAGTTTTCTAACTTTCCCAAGAAGACCCTCAGATTATTGATTTCCAAACACTCTTGTTTTCTAATGCATTTAAGGCTGTAAATTCTGTAAGTATGGCATTGGGTGAATCCCACCATTGTGTTATGTTCTGTATCATTCAATTCCAAATAGTTTTAAATTTCAATCATTTTAAACTTTGATTTCTTCTCTGACGTATACATTATTTAGAACAGTATTGGTTGATTTTCAAATATCTAGAATATTATATTATAAAAATAATATTTTATTAACATATAATGTATTATTAGCCCCAGGGGTACAGGTCTGTGAATCGCGAGGTTTACACACATCACAGCACTCACCATAGCACATGCCCTCCCCAGTGTCCGCGTCACCCAACCCTCCTCCCCCGACCCCCCTCCCCCGGGCACCCTCAGTTTGTTTTGTGAGATTAAGAGTCTCTTATGGTTTCTCTCCCTCCCGATCCCATCTTGTTTCATTTATTCCTTCCCTACCCTCCAAGCCCCCCACGTTGCCTCTCAACTTCCTCATATCAGAGCGATCATATGACAGTTGCCTTTCCCTGACTTATTTCACTCGGCATAATACCGGGGGGGGGGGGCTTTTTGAGGTGAGTTTTTGCTCTTGACTTTTCGCTTTACTCTCTTGTAGTCAGAAAATGTTGTATTATTTTAATTTCTTTAAATATACTGAAGCTCGTTTTCTGTGCCAGCCTATGATCAATGTTAGCAAACGTACTTAGCGAGAGCACGTGTCCCACGGCTGGCCGGCGATGCCCCACAGGGGTCAACTAGGCTTGTTTTGGTAACCGACTTGTTCTGATTGTGCGGTTATGGGGAATGGTCTCTTCAAACAGCCAACGATGACTGTGGGTTCGACGACTTAGTTTCATTTTGTTGATGTTTGCTTTACATATCTTTGAGGTTCCGTTATTAGCTGCATCCAATTTAAAACTGTTAGGTCATCCCTGGATGGAGTGTCCGTCTTCGCGAGTCATCCCTCTCTGTCCCTAGCGCTCGTCCTCACAGCAACGCCTACCGAACCAGATTCTATCTCCGCTAATTCGCTTTCTGTGGTTAAAGTTTACGGGCCACCACTTCTTTCTATTCTCTTATAACCTTTTCAAGCCTGGTACTCCTAGCACTAATTTCATTTGCATTAATGTAAACTAGGATTTCTGATAAAATCCAGTTTCAATGCACTCTTCTGCCTCATTTCAGTCGTTACGCCACCGCCTCTTTGCCGCTGTTTTCTCTCTACTTCCCTTCCGCTGGATTAAGCAAACACTTCCGTCGTCCCGTGTCACTTCTGTTGGCCTGTGGTTGTGTGAACCGCCCCGCACGAGGCAGCCCGGTGCCAACCCGCCCATAAGCGCTCTTGAAAAGTCAGGTCGGTTTCACAGCTCATGGTGCCTTTCCATCAGTCTGTCCCATCGGTATCACGAGAGCCCCTCATTATCTCGGTGTTGTTTGGGTAACAACGTCTTCACCCTAAAGTGTTCCTAAATGAACGTGAAAAGAGGGAGGAAATCTTCCCCCACTGAGCGGCGAGTGGGACACGCGGGGCCGGGAGGCGGGCGCTGGACAGCACAGCCAGGCTCTCCAGGGCCCAGCAGAGGTCTGTAAACTGGGAGCAGACGGGGACGAGCCCTAGGCGGCAGCAGGATCTGGGAAGTGCTGCTCCAGAAGGTCGGCGGCCATGGGAGCATGTGGGCGTCCTGCCGTGTCTACCGCGCAGCGGGTCTGATCGAGCAGCGGGGACCCCAGCAGCGCCGCAAGGCCTGGAGGGGCTGAGCAACGAGGAGGTGGTACGTTCCCCTTCACAGCCTGTCGAGGAGGAGGGGGCGGTCTTGCACGTGTCTGCGCTCCCGCTGCGGAGTCGGGGACACGCGGCCTCTGCTGCGGCCAGAGACGAAGTCGTGGAGTCTGTTGGTTCTGAGGGCTGACGCGTCCCTCAAGCGGGTCACGCAGATCCCCGGTGTGCTCCGCCGTGCTCCCCGCCAGGCAGCCCCTCCCAGGGTGGTCGCTGTCACCTGCCGAGCAGCTTCAGCCAGGCCTGGCGCTCCAACGCTCACAGTGGCACCAGGGGGCGGGCCCACACGGCGGCTCCCGGGCGTCAGGGCCATAAGAACGGCTGGGGGTGATTGTCTAAAAGGCAGAGCCCCGACACCACCAGCCACAGAGCACAGATAGTCAGGGGGCCCGGGACTCTCCATTTCTCAAACCCCGGGGCTCCCAGCCTGCCCGTGAGGCCGACAGACTGAAAACGTCCGTTAAGTAAGTGTCGGAATCAACGCGGAGAGAGCAAACCGTTCGGAGTTTTAAAGCTTCTGTTTGTGAGTAATTTTTACGGTAAAATAAATGACCCGTATATCCATTTGTCAGAAGCGACCTGGCAGGAATTCTTCTTGGAAGCACTTAGTTACCGAGTTTGTCGTTGCTGCCGCCTATCCTGTAACGTGATTAAACCGGCCGGTGTCTTTTTCAACAGAATCTGTAACTCAGACTCCTCATGAGCTAAAACCAGGTCCCCAGGGATCCCCCAACAGCAGAGTTTCCGTGTCACTCACAGCCATCATCAACCATACGTGGAGCACGTCTGAACAGTCCCTTCTCTCCAGTAAACTCATTCAGCAGCTTCGGCTCCTCTTACTGTAGGCCGGGCCGTGCCAGCCACAGAACCAGAGCTATGCCATCCAGGGCCCACGCAGCGAGCAAGGGAGCGCGGGCCCTCCACGGACTGGACACTGCCGTCCTGATCAGGAGCACCACCCGCCTCCCAGAGTCCCGGGATCAAGGCCAACGTCATCCAGAAACAGACCCACACGTACACCCAGGAGGTGTTTGACCCAGTCTCCGGCTGCCCCATGATCCAGTCAAGCTGACCCTTAAATTAACCACCACGCTAGCGTGTGTTTTCACAGGTATAGGAGCCGGCCGTGAAACCCGGGGGAGCAGAGGTAGGAGCCGGCCGTGAACCAGACAGGAGCAAATCCGCTCTTATGTCTGAGTCTTCAGACGGTCTCGTGGGCAGTGGGCTCCCCGGCTCAGTCCTTCCCCTCGTAGTCCTGATTCCGGAATCTGATGCAGGGCTTTCTGAGCAGGGGGCCTGGGGCCCCCTCCCCTGTCTGCCCGGGAGGAACCAGCCTTCTCCTAGGGGTGCTTCCCGGTCGTCTGGGCCTTGCCGCCCCATGTCCGCTCCTCAGGGCTCTCAGGATAAAGGAGCGGCCACAAATGTGTCCTGTGTCGCTGAAGGAGTGTCTGAAACGCAGGTCCCTGGCGTGGGGGTTGGGGGTCTGCTTGTAGATGAGGGGAGAGTCAGACCCAGGAGTAGCCAGCTAACACGGTCTTTTGTCTTCTTTGGAAACCGGGGCTCAACTTAATCGTTTGAGTGGTTTTGTAGTCGAAGGAAACACTGATCTGTTTAAATCCCTGCGGCTTGACTCTAGTGGAGAGCAAGGCAGCCCGTTCTCGCGAACCGCAGCACGCGGACCCCCCAAACACTGCACTGATGCAATTTAAACAGCGAAGTGACCATCCAAAAACACAAAAATGCAGAGACCAGGGCTGTCGGTTGGCTGAAATGGCCTCATGTGTATAGAAGGGGCTAAGACAGGAAGGCCAGACCCCAGTTTCCATCGCTCTGGACACCCGGAAATGTCCATGAAAGTGCCACAAAGTGTTGGTTTGCGGGTCACGAGGTTCTGGCGAGCGGGAGGGTTTACAAGCTGGACAGGGTGCAGAGGGCGCCGCCGACTCTACTGTCCCCGTTCCTCCGCACCCGGGCCCTAACCTGACCCGGCAGGTCCCCCGTGATGGGACGGCTTCTCCTGGGAACTGCGCTCAGCTGGGGTGGACACGTCACCTAGCACAGAGTACAAGCGGGGCCAGGGCTCAGCAGGGCCCACAGGGCGGGGCGGGAGCAGACACCCCTCTCCGGGGCTGCCCTGAGACAGGAGCGCGTCTGTCCGGAGCCAGCAAACAAGATGGCAGGCAGACCGCGGTCCAGCGCCGGGGCCGGGCGGCACTAGCCACTGCCTGGCCCTTACTCCGGCCTCTGTGGCACTGCAAGTAACAAACCGTGGACGTGGAGCCAGGTGGGGACCATCCTTCACCCGGCAGGATTCTGCAGGCCTGTGTCTGGCGGGCACAGTCCCAGCCGTGGGCTCCTGGTTCCCCACAGACAGGGCTGTGGTCAGCTCACTGCGCAGGAGGGCAGGAGGGGCGGGGGCAGGAGGCCTGCCCCTGCAGAGAACGTGTGCGCTGTGGAGAGGGGCTCATACAACGCGAGAGAACCCGGATCAGAAGAGAGAGAAGACAGAGACACTGCAGACCAAGGACAGACCAGAGACAGAGCCAGATCACGGCCACAACACGCGGGGTCCAAGCATCTCTGTGGCGGCCCAGCAGCCACACCTCCATGCACCGTGCCTGACATGGGAACAGCGTGGGCAGCGATGCCCACAGGGCCCCATGTCCTAACCCAAAACCCACAGGAGCTCTCCTCATGTCCACACAGATGTTAGCAGTCGGGTTGATCAACACCGAGGAGGCGAAAGCTGCTTCCAGGACAGAGGACTCTCGGTGAGTCCTCGGGGCCACGCAGTTCCCTCGCCCACGTGTGGGCTGCGCACGGGGACCGAGAACGGAGAAGCCCCGAACGCACCTCAGCCAGAGGTCAAGCTCGACATCCACTACGGCTTGTCCTTCACAGTTTTCCTCCCAAAACCCACAACCCACCAGGCTCGTCCCAGTTGAGGGACATTCTCCAAAACACCTGCCCAGTCTTCCTTAAAAGGGTCCAGGTCACCAAGAACAAGGCAAGTCTGAGAAACTGCCATAGCCTGGAGGAGGCTGAATGTGGCGTGGGAGCTTGGGCGGGTTGCTGGGGCAGAGGGCAGACCCTGGGTAAAAACTGAGGAAATCGGAATAAATAAGCGATGAGGCTCTTCTTGGCTCACAGGTTGTGACCGATATCCCACAGCAACGCAGGTGTGGCCCCGGCTGGCTCACAGGTGCTGGGGAATGCCGTGCCCACTGCCCGCGTTCGGAGCCGTGCCTCGCCCCCAAAGAACCAGAAGGGAAGATGCAGAGGACCTAACAGGGCCCCTGCGGGAGGGGCCCAGTGGGGACCTGCCGTGTCTTCTGGAGGACGGCAGCCAGCAGGCCTTCCGAGGGGCGCCCCAGCCAGGTCTGTTTGCTGCAGAATCTCTGTCTTCCTTCGCCCTCGCCCGGACGGCGCGGGGTAGCCCTCCTTTGCACTGTCTGGGTCCCCACAAGGTAACTCTGTAAAACGCTTTGCAAACTCCAGCACTGCTCTGGTCATTAGAACCACGTGATGATAAAGTTCTTAGTTGAAAACAAAACAAAGTGCAGAGCCTGTGGGCGTCTTATGTGCGCAAGCAACATGCCGAGCTCTCGTTCAGGTCGCCTAACAGACGGACCAGAGTTTCCTAAATTACAATCCTTCAAAAATCAGCTTTGTCTCCGAAATCACTTCACTGTGTTGCACGTTTAGGCTCAGCTGGGAGTAAAGCTGTCACGGCACCCAGCTGTGGGCATGAGTTTCGGGGACTGCCTGAGGACAGGGCTGCAGGGGACAGGAGGATCACCCCGGTGCCCACAGCCCCTGCTTGGCCAGTGGCACCAAGGTGAGGCGGCTGGGCAGACACGTGGGACGGAGGGACTGAGTCTGCTCGGGGCTGGTCCCCTGTCCTTCCCGTTCATTTGAGTAGAAGTGGCCAGAGGGAAGTCCCAACCCCAGAAATCTGGTGGGCAGAGTGAGTCACCCCCAAGCAGGCCGGGCTGCCCCATGACACAGCGTGTGACTGTGACGGCGGCTCTGGAAAAGGAACGAAATGCTGGCACTCACTCCCGGCCGTCTTCGCGCACAAGAAGGGAGGGGCTGGCGGCTCCAGGTCCGGCGTGAACTCGGTCTCTGAGCTCCCCTTGTCCCCAGCGGCTCCACGGGATGGGAGAAGTCAGAGGGGGCCCTGGGATGGCGAGGGTGGCGGTCTCCACGGGGGGCTGACACCCCGATGCGCTGACATGGGTGCCATTTGACCCGGGCCCACGGGGGACAGACAGCAAGCAGTAGGCGTTGCAGCATGGGGTCCCGTGTGTCCTCAAGGACACTGAGACCTGACCTTCACACCAAGCCTGGCACCTGAAAGGAGGGGAGGACCTCAGACAAGGAAGGCGTCTGGCCAAGTGCCAGGGCCGCATTAATCTCCATTGAAGGAAGAAACCGGCTTTTCATCATGACTGACAGGCAGCACCCACGCCTGTGGCCATGCTGGAGATCTAGAAGCCCCTGGACCCAACACACAGAAAGATCCGTGTTCCAGACTTTTCTCTTAGGCTCACTTCCGCAGCAAGATAATACTGCTACTGGGCCAGGAGTGGAAATTTCGGGCAAATCTCTGTGCACCTCCTCCGCACGCTGGTCACACCCCGCCTCCTCAGCCCCCCAGCAGGACCCCCAGACTCAGCCCCACACTCTTCTCTGCTCAGGGGTCCTCCAGTTCCTCTAAACACCCCCGAAGTGAAGCCTCATTGGGAAGCCCAGAGTCTCAGCTACGAGGCTCTGAGCAGACAGGGACAGCTGCCATGAGACAGCCTCCTGCCTCCGCGCCCCAGCACGCCCTGTGGGGACGCACCCACGCCCTGGTTCTGGGAGCCAAAGCTGCCAGGCCTGGGCTCTAGGACCTGGCACCATGTCCCCGACCTGCTGATTCTGAAGTGTCAGCCGGCTCTGCAGCTCTGTCAGAGAGAAGCCCCTGTTTGCGGTAACCACCAGTGCTCGCTGCCCACAGACGCTCGCGGGCCCGGGGGGCCCCCGTCCTCCCTCTGCCCGCAGATGCACACAAGCTGGGCCAGCGTTCGCCTCCGTGGCTGGCTGGGGTCCCCCTAAGTGGAGGCGGCGCTTACGAAGAGCCCCCCCAGGAAAGGGGCTGTCTTTGAAAGCGCTGACCCCTGGGGCTTCGTCCAGAAGTAGCCCGTCCCCTCAAGTGGCGCCTCCCCCACAGAGCGTGACACCTGCCCCCAGCTCTGAGAGGCACAGGCCCCCCGGGAGGCCCCACGAAGATGAGGATGTTTCTTTCTCCCGAGTGTGTGGCCGCACGTGCGCTCACGCGGACTTGGACAGCCGGTGGGGCTCCGTGGGTGCCTGAGGTTCTGGGGCATCACGCGCTAAGGCCCGTGAGCGGCTCCCCCGAGCTGCGGCAGAGGGAGAAACGCGGGGAAGTGAGTCTCTCTGCCTGCCGTGAACTGACCGGTGATCGCCCACGCCAGCCCCTCCTGCTCGTGCTTCCGGACGCTCCCACCTGAGGCGGATGGCTGGGCCACAGCCCAGGCCCCTCAGCCACAGAGGGAAAGGACCAGACTTGAACCCAGACTTCGCCCACTCAGGTGCAGCATGGACGAGAGCACCCACGTGTCTCCCCCCAGCCCACAGGACCCTGTCATGCCGGAGGGGATGCAGCACTCACCCAGAGAGCATCAGGGACGCGAGCACCCATGCCTGCAGCCAAAGCTTGTCCCACAGCCTGGCCTTGGGGGGGCGGGGAGCAGGGGGCGGGGAGCAGGCTGCGCCTCCCTCCAGAGACCCTGCCCTGGGAGGGGCCGCCCACCCACGCAGCTGTCTGGGGGGATCCTCTCCGGTGTTGGGGTGCTGCTAGCTGCCCCCCACTGGCCTGCTCAGGATGCCAGGAAGAGCCCTCCCAGCCTGGACCTGCTCTCCCTTGCAGGCGGACCCCATTTCAAGGGCCGTCGTGCCCTCGCTCCTGGGGTTTCTGCTGGGGTCAGCCAACAGTTGCTAGCCTGGCCCCCCGTCCCTCATGTGATGGAGACCTGCACGGCCCTACCCAGCGCCCCGCCAGGTGTGAAAGCTCAGGTTGGTGCAGATCACAAGGGCCGAGCCAAGACTCCAAGTGCCTCCTGCTTTGGGCTCATGGGAGAGGCCTTGAGCATGTGGGAGCTTCAGGTCAGACACTCCCTAAGCAAACCCGGCCCCAGGGGCTGGGAAGCAACAGCGCAGGAGCCCACACGGTGCCCCGGGGCCACGGCGCGTCCGCCCGAAAAGCCGGGGTTGGGAGGCCTGGGGGCATCCCTGTCCTGGGTGTTAGCAGCTGAGCTGCATCCCCCTAAAAGATGTGTTAGAGTCTAGACCCCAGTGCCAGAGCTTGGCTTTAATGGAGACGGGTCTCTACGGAGCCGACGGGTCTCTACGGAGCTGACTCACTAGGGTGGGGCCTGACCCACCAGGACCCGTGTCCTCCCGACACAGACATGTGGAGGTGGCAGTGGCGGGAGGCACCTACAAGCCACGCACACAGAGGACACCAGTAGCCCCAGCAGCTGGAGACAGGCCTGGACCACATCCCTTCTCAGAGAATTCAGAAGGAGACGACACACCGGCACTCCGACCTTTGACTTCCCACCTGCTGACCTCTGACCTCTGACAGAGCAAATGTCTGTAGTTCTGAGCTGTCCCATCTGCGGGTCACCTCTGACCTGGGGCCGGTGCCTGGGACCAAGGTCAGGGTTCCCACGGGAAGTGCCCCCCATGCAGCATGAGTCCCCAGCCTCGGACGCTGGCCGCCCGCGCGTGCTGACGGCCGCCTGAGGCTCAGGCAGTCATGACCCCAGAAAGCTCCGCTGTCCCCCCTGCGCAGTGGCCACGCGCACGTCTGAAGACTCTCGCATCGTCGTGAGCTGAGCACGGAGCTCCGCACCGCACGGCTCGTGTGCGTGAATCCCGAGTGACCTGGGCCCATCTCCTCGATGGGTTCATGAAGAAGCCTTAGGAAAACAGCTTCCAAAACAAGTTCACCGTCCAGCAAATACCCAGAAGGAGAAGTTCTAATGCTCTGAGCTGTGTCCCAGCACACGACTTGTTCGGATGTGTGAGAGCCTCATATACTGGCAGAGGCAGAGGAGGAGGAAGTTGGAGCCATGGCTGCCACCTTCCCCGTGGCTTTCTCTCTGCAAAGACACGATACTCAGGCTTGAAGCCATACCTGCTCTGTCTTGTCATTTCCATAGAACATTTTCTGAAGAATTGTCTGCATCAGGGTACCTGGGGCTCCGTCTGGGAGGCGTTGCCTTTGGTTCAGATCATGATTCCAGGGTCTTGGGATCGAGCCCCGCATCCGGTTCCCTGCTCGAAGGAGAGGCTGCTTCTCCCTCTGCCTCTGCCTCTGCCCCTGCCCCTGCTCACTCTCTCTCTCTTTCAAATAAATAAATAAAATCTTAAAAAGAAAGAATGGTCTGTCATAGACGTTCCACAAAAGCTTCATTTTGAAGGGCTCCGCAGGATTTCGTGATTCCATTTTCTGTTCCCTTCTCCATCCCTCCTTCCACCAGCTTCTTCTCCGTGCAGGGCCTTTGCACAGGCTCTTCCCTCAGTGTCCATCCCCGAGTCATGTGCATTCCTCCTCATTGTCCCGGCCTCACAGCAGTGACCTCCCCCTCAGGGAAGCCCACCCTGACCCATCACACCTGTATCAGACCCTCCCTTCTGAGCCGAGATTCTTAGGGTTACTGAGGGAGAGAAGTCCGGAGCAGCCTGAGGGCAGTGGGGGGAGGGGGAGGGCAGGGACGGGGCTGGGAGAAGTCCAGTGTCCCCTAATCCCACGGGAGCTCTGCGTGAGAGCGATACCCCAGAGGTAGTCCTGGCTGAGGCTGGGCAGCCAGGCCTTTGTATCCCAGCACGCTCAGTCCTGGGCATCTCCAGAGACATGTGGCTGCTCCGCGAAGCAGTGCACGTGGGCCAGGCATGGGGGGTCGGATGGACGTAGCGCCACCTCCCATGAGCCCCCGTGGACACCGAGGGACTCACATCCGGCTCAGCTCTCTGTGCACGTTCCCCAGCTGCTCGCGGAGAGCAGGGTCAGAGCAGCGCAGACCCGGGGGCAGGATGAGGCCCCATGTACCCGGGAGCCGGGCGGTCACACCGCCGCCCCCAACAGGCAGCACGCGGCAGCGCGGCCTCCTGGCCGTCACATTAGGTCGTGAGCTCATTGCCACTTCCTCGGTCCGCACCGTCTTGGTCCCTTGGTCCGGGGCAGGGGGATCCCGGGAGGGAGGCGGGACTGGACGTGAGGCTGTAGTCTGTGAGGTGACCCCTTGGAGTCTAGGACCCCCCACCTTTCTGAGCCTCCAGCTTCTCTGTAAAATGTGCTGGGACACAAGCCTCTGCACCCCGAGGGTGGTTCTGTCAACGGAAGCATACGGCGTGGCACATGGCAAGCTCATGCCCTCCACAGATCAGTGTCGAGGCTATGCTGGGGTCCCCAGGGGGCGGGACAGGGTCCTAGTCTGCTCGGCCTCTGGCAGTCATCCGGCCCCCACGGCCAGCCTGAAGCCACCCCCCCCACCGTCACCATTGGCGAGTAAAATGACCCTGTCCCACCAGCTCTGTGCCCAGCTGGTCCGGCCACAACCCAGACTCTTCCCCCATGTGTGAACGCCCCGGTCCTAAATCGCCCTGGCTGTGACCTTGGAGTGACCCGACCCTCATGCGACTTTGCTTCACTCGCTCACAGGAAGTCCGGGCAAGGGCGGGGGCTGACGTGCGTAGCTTGTGGAGGCTGCTGGTCGGCTCCCTGACGCTTCTGTTTTCCACGTGTGATGTGTCACGTAGACCAGCCCCTTGGGCCAAACCCTGTGGGCCCCACTGAGCAAAGAGTGACAAGAGGGCAGGCGTCCTACTGAGGCAGGTGGAATGTGTGGAAAACCACAGGCGAGCTGGGCATCCGGCAAACCTGACCCGCTGTGTGCAGGGGAACACTCGAGAGATGTTTTCAGGAGGGACCTAAGTAAGAATCGACAGCCCAGTAAATATTAGCACAGTGCGTCACACCCCAAGCAGCTGGCTGCGGGGGGACTGGGTCCTGGCTTGGGCGGGGCACCTGCCCAGTGGGGCCCCCACAGCACCTCACAGCCTCTCGGCCTCACCACCCTGGGAAGCCCCTGGACACAGGTCTACACAGGCATGGGGGAGGGGCTGGTGCTGGGCGAGCTCTGGGCCTCGTCCCTGCCCACGGGCCGAGAGCCTGCGCCGCCCACCCTGCCTCCTCGAGTGCCATGTGAGCGGACGGGAGAGACGCGCCGAGGGCAGAGGCAACAGGGGCAGGGCCTCGCTCTCCACGCATGGTTGTGGGGGAGCACGTGGCCTGGAACGTGAAACTTTAAAATGAATCACTGCGAGGTCTAATAACGGTAATTTGAATAGAAGAGTCATTTCCCACCCATCTATGTTACGGTCGGAATCTCGTACGCCGAGACGCCAGGACCAAAGACAGGTGGGGACAGGCGGGGAAGACAGGTGGGAAAGGCAGGTGGGGACAGGCGTCACCACCGGCCCCTGCTTCTGGCTGAGCCTTCAACAAGCAGTAGGGGCCGCGGAACCAAACTCGTCACCCCACAGACGGGGAGGCTGACGAGCTACGGCCCGCACCTCTGTCAAGGACACAAAGTGACCCGGACCCCGGGCCCCACCAGCCCGCCCTGTGTCTGCGGCTGGGTCTGCACCCGGACCCCGCCTTGTCACCCGCTTCCGAACTCTGCCGCCCCTTCCCTACCCCGTGCTGCGGAGCTCAGCCCTCGACGGCCTGCTCACAGACACACCCGGCAGAACCAGGCCACGCAGCCCTCCGCCACCCTGGCGAGCTTCGGCGCCGTGTGGCCCTCTGCCCATGGGAGAGCACCTGTCCCCAAGAAAGTCCAGGCTGGCCGCCCTCTGGACAGGGACCCCTATTCCCCGCCACACAGCCACCGCCCAGACCTGCCCACACTGCGTCCCACTTTACACAGCGGTGGGGTGGGGGTCGTCAGGACACAGATGTGGGAGTTGGGACCCGCACGTAGAAGGGCGGGGTCTCATTGCACGAGCCTCCAGACGCCCACATGCCCCAGGCCAGAGGCATGGAACTCTGAAGACAGGCCCGGAGACACTGGCTGGAGGGAGGAAGCGGGGCGGGCTGGGGTAGGAGACCACCGGGGGGAGCGGCTGGAGAGAGGAGACCCAGACAGGGAGAGCCCTGGGACCACCAGCAGCGCGATTCCAGCCCTGCTTCTGCCGCCAGGGGTCTGGGCCAAGCGTCACTTTGCGGAATGTGCCTGAGAAGAGAAGGAGGAAGTGGCCCCTCTCTCCTGCTCTGCTGATTTCCTGAGACGGAGACTTCAGTGCGTTGGTGTAAACAACAGGCCACCTTCAGAAGATCTCACCGTGGCCGGCAAAACAAATGTCTAAAGGCACACCAAAACGCCGGTCCCCAGGTCCTGACTGAGAGTCCCCTGCCCTTGGCGGGAAAGGCTGCCCGGGGCTGGCTCCCGGAGGTGGAGGCGAATGGCTTCCGGGTTGCTCCTAGGACCTGGAATGTTCAAACTAGCCCCCTAGCTGCCCCCCCATCTGCCAGGGTGACCTACACCCCTGTCACTACCAAGACTTGTAGTGACCGCGGCCCCAGCCATGTCATATGGGCCCTGGGGCAGCCTCTGCACCCCTGCAAGGCAGGCAGGGTCCTCCTCCCCAGGCCGTACCTGTGACTTGGTACCTGCTGCCCATCTCGCCTGTCCTGGGTTGGGGGCCGGGGTCAGAGGTCACACTACTTAGGGGGGACCCCTCCCCAGTGGGGGTGAACTGCAGGTGATCAGAGCAGCTCCAGGGACAGCCACGCAGAGGCTGTCCCTGGACACACTTTCCCCTGGGGTACTGGACATCAGGCACCCTTCCCCTTCCTTCCGGGGAGCCATCCAAGCCGCTCGGGGTTCAAAGCCAAGGAAAGCCAGGACTGAGGACGAAACCCAGCAGTGCCACAGACGGCATCAGAGGATGTCTCCTTGCTGGAACCACGCTCTCGGTTCCGAGTGTGTAGGGGAGGGGGGCGTCCTCCAAGAGCAGCGGAAAAGCGCCGATCGGCCCCCACGGCCCCGAACCCAAAGCCAGATGCCGGGGTCCAGGAAGCCGGGAAGATGTGGCTGCGAGGGACGGCTGGGCTCCAGGTGCCAGAGGCGGTCGTGGGATGGGGCTCCCTCCAGGTTCACCCACTGAACCAGAGTCGGCCCTCGGCTCCGCCCCGCCCGCCAGGATGGCCTTATTAAAGACCCTTCTCTGTCTGGGCGCCCGCCTGTTATTCATCACCCCAGCCCGCGCGCAGGGACCCTTTCTGCTCAGAGCCCGTCACCGCGAGAACAGAGGCTTCTTGTTGCCCTGAGCTCTCCAGCGCTGAGTGATCTCGCTCCACAGACCGAAGACACTGGGCCACCGTCCAGCAGGGGACAGAGGGATCTGTGTGTCGTGTTGGGTCAACATCACAGCACAGCCACGGCGGGAAAGGGGGACAGCCGTTCATAAAACTCTGACTCGTGTGACTGGGGTTTCTTTTTCCAAAGCCACCGAAACGTCGCTCCGTGCCGGAAGCCCGCGACCTGCCAGGGTCACAGCGTTTAAACTGAAAGTGAAATTATCACAGAATCAGAAGCGAGATAAACTGTTTTCTCTTACCCTCTGTTAACGGAGCCGAGTGCAATGACAGATCAAATCCTTTCAAAACCGCATTTGGCTGAGGACAGTCTGTGCCAAGTGTCGGCCTGGAAGGATCCCTCTGCTGACACCATCAGCCCGTGACAGAGCGTCTCCCACAGAGCACGGCGGGGCGGGCGCGGTGCCCGTTCTCTTCAGCTCTGCCCTGGACCCGGGGGCTCGCCCGCGGAGCTGCGTCTGGGGCCAGATCCGTGGCAATCCCGTGAGCGGTAAAACAACTTCCATTTAGAGTAACAGTTCCAACCGCAAAAGTAAAATAAAACTGGAAAGCTGAAATGAAACGTGTAAAAACCGTTTCCTTATCAAAATAAAAGTAAACGTCTAAACTTTCAGTTCATGAGCGAGGCCTCGCGGACGTTCTCCTCACCACCCGCTCCTCGCACGCCGCCCCAGCCCGCTTTCCCAAGCAGACCCTGCTCGGCCCCTCGGCCCGCGCCCAGCCACGGGGCCTTGTCCGCCAGCCCCGCCGAAACTTTCCGCTGAGCCACCGTCTCCACTCGGCAAAGCCGGTGCACCCCGCCGCGCCGGGTCTCCCTCTGGAGCATCTCGGTGCCGCTAAAGCAAACCCGCAGTCCACGGGGCTCTGGGGCTGTGTCTTGGTGCTACCAACAGTGGGGCCTTCTGCTCCCGGTTACGAGTGTGGCAACACTGAGAAGGCCACAGGGGGCCGCGCACACAGGTTATGCCTTCCCCCTTGATGGGCAGTTTCCGATGTTCTCAATTCCAAAATGAAAGTACTCCCCTGGGGGGCGCCTCTGCCTTTCCCAAGCTGCAGCCACACGAGTGTCCTCTCTCCGTGTGCTCGCCACGCGGGGCGCGCCCTCTGGCCACGGCCTGCTCCCGTCCTCTGCCCGTTATCTTGCTCGCTTTCCTGCAAGCTCTGCGAACCTCTTCACATCGTACACGTCGTGACGTTCTTTGTACCTATCCTGTGCCCACTAGTAGCTTGTATCACCCGTGGCTCACGTAAGACTTTTACAGCGCTGTCTTGTTCACGCGCGTCAGTGTTTTCCTGCACAACTTGTCTCTTAGTGGGCTTCGTGGGAAATCTTTCTCTATCCCAAAGTCATTACGATAAACTCTATTTTTGTAGCTTGAAGACGACACTTTCTACATTTAACCCCTCCTTCATTCGTGGGGTTCTCTTACTGGGGTAAAATATTCGTAAGACGGTGCGACCAGCACCAAAGCTCTCTCCTCTCCCCAGACCGACTCATTCATTTTTTAACTCTTTTACTCCCCAAATGCTGACTGAGCATCTCCGAGATGCTGCTGTGAGGCGGAGGAACGTGTGGGTAAATGGAATAAATGAAGCCCCTGTCCCCGGGGCACTGACCCCACAGAGGAAGCTGGCAGCCACACGGCATCACAGGGGCAGGGAGCGCATCTGGAGACCGGAGCCAGGAGCTGTCCCTTCCGGCCGCAGCCCACCAGCAGCCTGTGGTGCGGCAGCGCGAGGTCTCCACACCAGCCACACGTCAGCCCTGATTCGGAGTGGATGCTGCTGTGACTCAAAGCCATTTTCTCAAGGAAAGGCACCTGGTGACAGAAGCAAACTCCCGGGTTGTAGCTGGGGGGTGTCTGTGCACGTGGAAGGGAGACAGGTCAGCAGGGACATGCTTCTGGAGGGGTGGATAGGGGTGGGCAGCAAGACGGTGGCTCTGAGGACGGCCCTGGCCTTGGTCCCATTGGGGCCCCAGGGGGCAGGTTTCCTGGCGGACTCTGCCCAGGCGTGGCCAGGTACAGGCGGGCGCGCCCACGGTTTGCAGTGGGAGAGCCCGGTTCAGATCGCACACTGAGGGACAAGTGGGACGGGCCAGGGCTGGGGGCCACACTGCACAGCTCCCAGTGGGAGGTCTCAGGCTAACTCGTGGAACCAGAGAAAAGGCCACTGGCAGGGCCAGCCCTGGTCCAGCCCCGGCTGAGCCAAGACAGGACGGGCACCCCCATACCCCATGTGCTCCTCGCAGGCTGGCCCTTGACCATGCCCAGAGTGTCCTGACCCAGGTTTCCCAAGGTGCCATCGTCATCACCCCCGCTGCGCCCTCTCCCAGTGGCGAGCCACCTCAGACCTCGGTGGAAAAGCCATCAGGGCGATGTCCCCACAGCCTGTGGTGGAGGCAGGCTGGTCCCCCGGGGCGCCTTGTGCAGCCGTCACGGGGGAGAAACCGTGTGGGGGACAATCAAGTAAGAACTTGCGACGTCGACCAAACGATAATGTCTCCTACTACCAGAAACCGTCTTCACTGCAGGCTGAAATAGAAGTAAATATAAGGGTTCGGAGAATCGGGTTTCATAAGCATAAGGAAGGGGCTGCACACGGCTCGGGGGCTGGCGAGGCGGGGACGGCTGTGAGATGCGACAGACAGACGGACGGAGCTGGGCCAGCCTGTTTGTCCGCAGGCCTCACCGAGAGTTTCACAACCTAAGGTGGAAGACGATTCTAAGAGGAGTGACTCCTGGACACGCCTTTCGGGTAACACTGCCCGTGCCGGGTCGGGCTGCACCCCTACCTCTGACTGTGGACGAAGCGGATGATAGTCGGGTCAGCACACGTGCTCCTCGGGGTCCCCAGCTGACCGGAGGAAGCCCTCCCGGCCCCCAGGCCGCTGGCCCCTCTGAGCCCTGTCCCTGAAAACGGGGTCCACGACAAGCACACACCTGCCCCCCATCAGTGACATCTGAACTTACTCCACATCCTCGTCCTGGTTTCCCAGCAAGGGTTTCTACCCAGGAAGCCACTTCCACACTTGACGCGTCAAGCACAGAGTGTCTGCAGAAGCCACAGGGCCACCAGGGGTTCTCCTGTGCACTGCGGCGCGTGCGCGGGGACGTGGGCCCCTCGTCACCGTCCCACCTGTAGGGAACCGGGCGCGACTCTTCACAAGCACTGCTTAAAGCTGGAGGCGCGTCTTCCAAGGGCCGCCTGGGGCCCCTGCGGTCCGCACCAGAGCCTCACGCCCGCCCAGGCCAGGGACGCAGCCCAGCAACACTCACTCGGTCACTTTCTTCACGAGTCTCTTCTGATGACAGTGAAAGGAGAGGAAGAAGGGAACCGCTCCCACGGACGCCGGCGGGAGGGGCGGAACTGGAGCTCAGGCGTGAGCTGCCGTCCGGGTCTGCCCGGCGAAGCCTCCCGCGGCCGAGGGACGCCGGAGTTCGCGCTTCCTGATGAGACGAAGCCTCGCTCTGGGCACGTGAGACCGGCCGTGAAGACATTCTCGGCATCAGAGCGACAGCGGAATGAAGGGGCCGGGCCGGTCCGAGTGGGGCGGGCAAGCAAACCACGGGAAGCCTCGGCCACGGACCCTGAGAGTCTCCAGACCAAACAGAGGCCGCGGGATCCACCTAAGGGAAGGAGGAGGAGGCCGCTCTGTCGCTACAGCGAACGAGAAACGCCAGAGGCCTGGGCTCGGCCGAGGGGAAGGGGCCCCGGCTTCCCGTGCACACGCCGACCAGCTGTGCACCGACAGCCTCCGGAAGCCTGGCTCAACGAGGACCCGTCATCGGGGTGCCGTTCCCGGGGACCCTGGAGAGGGCTTGTCTCATTAACCCCTTTCTATAGGTGACAAAGCCCAGGCTGAGAAGGGGAAAGAACTTGTCCCAAGTTCTTGTCAGTGAGTGAGGGCGACTGACCCCCACCCCAACACACAGGCAGGCCCCGCCCGCACCGTCGGCACACCTGCACGGCTAAGTCACGCACGGCGCACACATGCCAGGCCGTGTGCGCGGAGAGACGCGTGTGTGTTGCACAGCACCACACTCCAGAGTCTCAGGGAGCACGGAGGACCCGCCACCCCACCACCTGTGCGCGTTCAGACAGGGGTGAGCTGCCCAACACAGGGTTCTCGCTCTCTTCCTCAGGGATCAGACATGTCCACACCTGGGCTTGTGGAGCTGTGGTCTTGTAGGGGGAACGCGGGTCAGCAGCGCCCTCCCCCCCCCAGAACCGAGTCGGCCTCTGGACCCACCGTGGCTTTCCACAAAACTCCATCTGCAATCCAGGATCTGGTTCTCAGAGCAGTGAGACCGATTCCCTAACCTTCCTAAAAGAATCCACACTCTATGTTTACCCAGTGTGGTCAGACGTTGAGGGACTGGGGGTGGGGGGAGGCGCACCTGCCCCCCGCCAGGCCCCCTGCGGCGGGAAGGCTGCAGGTTCCAGAGCTGAACGCCCCGTGCCCTTGCGAACACAGCCAGTGCTCAGCGAGCCCTCACCCGGTACCAGACCCGTGCTGGGCACTGCACCTGCGTTCACTCTCCCAGCCCTGAGGAAAACCTCCCATAAGGGTCAAGCCTTCCCCCACAGGCTGTTTCCCTGTAAACAGCCAAGGGGAGAACGGGAGGCAGAGGGGAGGAGAGCCCCTCCCAGGGTCACGGCAGAACCCATGCCCGTGGCTCCGGTCCACTGCCTTCTCGTGTCATGGGATGTAACCTACGTGCTGGGGAAACCGTGGCCTGCGCCAGCCCATCCCAGCCCTGAGCCGCAAGGACGGTGTGGGCTACAAGTAGCTGAAGTGGGACACGCTTGCCCAGCCAGAGGGGACTGGCCCAACGGAGCAGCACATCAGCAAAACCTTGATTTCTGGCTCGAAGAACGCCCCTGCACAAGGAACCAGGCTCGTTCTGAGTGACCGGTGGGGAGCCCCCTAGAAAGACACAGTGAGCGAAATACACACTGTTTCAGTTTTAACCACACAAACATGCCCAGGGTCAAGGACCGCACACCCTGTATGTCCTTCCCGGACACAAATCCCAGCCTCCCACTCCTTGTTCTATGGGACACACCCTCTCCACGGAGGCTTTCCAGTCAAGTAGCTCATAAAAGGCCCGGATCCAGTACGAGTTCTTGGCCTCATCAACTCAACGTTGAAAATATGTACAAGGTCCTCTTACGACCGGTAGCCTGAAGTGAGGAAGCCAGATCAGGTGATCCCCAGCGCCTGTTACGAGAGACCAAGAGCTCTCACCCCGAACAGTTCCCTGTTTGCTAAAGCAAGAACCACAGGGGCAAAGTAGAGCAGCCCCGGGTCCTGGCCCCGCAGCTGGGGCGTCCGTGCACGCGGGGCGTGGTGGGGAGAGAGGCGGGTGTGATGGCAGGTGCCGGTGCGCCTGGAGCCACGAGTCCACGTGCATGGGTCCGGGTGCAATGGGGGAGACAGGTCCGTGGGCAGGCGCGGCCAGCCTACGCCATCCACACCTGCTGTGCCACTCACCTCGGAGGCCGAATGCGACACGGAAACCCACCTGGCTGTGTGAGAGGCTCTGCCCAGGAAACTGCAGCCAGCCAGACAGGGTGGGGCTGGGGAGGGAGAGAGGGAAGGGGCAGCGAGCATCCTTGTCCATCGGGCCCACGTCCACACGAGGCACCACGTCCTGCTAACCTAACCGGCTGTGGCTCTGGGTTCGGTGGGACATGCCCCCCTGCAGGGAGGACGTTTTCATCTCTAGGGAATTAATTTCCTCCTGGGCCTCTTTCCAGACCTCACGTCCTCCTGCCCAGGGACCCTCCCGGTCCTCCCACAGGACCTGCTTGGCTCTCCCTGCAGCTCTGCGGACCGACGCGGCCACACGGCTGCGGGTAGCTGCCTGGCAGGCCCGGGACGGCCGTCTTTACCCCGCGGGGCCTCACGCTTCCCCAGCGATAAGGACGTGACAGAGCAGGCAGGGAGAGCCAGCAGGCTCACAGGCCCGGCCGGGGTGCCCTCCTCACAGTGACTGTCTCCTTTGGGGACTTGGCCTCCACCTTGTAACGAAGATCTCTGTCTTCGCACGCGGCGGATGTAACTCGGCACTTCGCAAAGCCGGAGTCACGGTAAGCAACTGCCCTTCGTCAAAGACCCCTCCTTTGAGAATAACTGTTTTCACACTTGCGGGATTTTTGACCTTTCAGGAAGCACAAGCACATGGAAGCATTTGTTCTGCAACTGAAGGTGTGAAGAACGACATGTTCAAGCGCGAAAACCTGCTCCTAGGCCTCTGAATTGCAAAACTCGGTGAAGCGTCGGCGAAGGCCACGGACAAGCCGCCACTCCGGGTCACGGCTCATACTGGGGACCGCGTCTTCCACGGCAAGGTAAGCGGAGCAGAAAACACAGCTATGGGAGGCGCCTGAGACCGGAGGCGCTGGGCGAATGGGCCTTCCCACCTGCAGACCCTGAGACCGGACTCCCTGATAGTTGACATCTACATATGAGGTATGAAACGCCGCCCGGTATTTCGAGCCTTATCTGATGTCAAGCATCTGCACATGGGAGGGAAGTGGTTTTACTGGAGCCTGGAGCAGCACAAACATGACCTCTCAGGGAGGGCGGCCTGCAGAAATGGATGACCACGGGGCAGCATCCATCCAGAAGTCCGGACCCGAGAGCAGAGGAAAGACCCCTGGACATGAGGCCAAAGCCATCAGTGGCCCTGGTGGTGATCTGGGTGGGTCGGTTGGTTTCTTGTGCCTCAATTTCCCAATCTGTAAAATGGCCCCAATTCTCTCACAGAAGGTGTCTTGGAAACTGTTCTGTTCCAAACAAGTTAAACGTCACGTCAAATGCACATGGAACGCACTGGTGCCCTGAGAGCCATACACACCCCGGGGAAGAGGGTAACAGGACCCCCGGGTCTTACCAGCCTGAATTTTGGCTCATACGTAAAGACAGGAGGCAGGAATGCAAGTGTCCAGGCAGAAGGAACAGCAGGTGGTAGAGACCTGAGGCCCCCTGCCCACAGGGTTGGGATGCCACCTGGGAAGGGACAAGCTAGAGGGGTGAGAATGGAGGCCTCCAGCTTTCTCCCCAACGGGGAGGGTGCTGCCAGCAAGCCAGGAGTCTGCTTGCCTGTGGGAGGGTCGCTCTGGTGGCAGTGCTCTGAAGGTCTGCCCTAAGGAAGTCTTTTTATTCTGAGCTTTGACTCCTGGGACCTGCTGACCCTGGAGGCATGGCCATTCCCAGAGCTGGCTGACTCACCTTTCCCCTCCCCCCGCACAAACCAGCCCAGCCAGAGACCACTCCCACCCCTCCCCTCCATGGCCACCCCAGGGCAGGTGCCAGACAACTGGGTACAGCCCCACAGCCCATCAGCCACTAAAGTACTCACACTAGCCATCTCTAAGCCTGGTTCCCCCACTTCCTCTGCTCCCCCTGTGGAAACCACAGTAAAGGGTCTTGCCACATTTTCTACCCACTCCTGTGACTTCCTGACAGACCTGGTGCTTCCCAACCCCCATGGCACGCATGCTCCCTGGTCCCAGGAAACTGTGAGGAAAATTTCATCCTTCGTGCCTTGTGCACATCTGTGCGTCACAGCACAGCGCACTAAAACAAATCCCAGGTGCCCTTCCGACGCGTTCCTGTGAAAGTGTACACTCCGCGTGCTCCAGAACAAAACTCCCTGGGGAAGTCCTCGCAACAGGACAAACTCGTGCTATAATACGGACGGACACATGAACTTCTATGACCCGCTAGGACAATTCTTGAAAAGAGGCAGCAATGGAATCTGCCCTACTGGTAACTAAGGCACGTGATTCCGGAGGTACAGCAGTTAGAGCAGTGTGGGGCCGCGGGGACCAGCAGACCAGTGGAAGGAAACAGAGCGTCCAGAAGAGCTTCATCAATCCTTGTGCTCATGCCTGAGGGAGCCACTGTGGGGAGGCAGGCTGCTGGGTGGCGTCGAGAACACAGGGTCCCAGTGCAGAGGAGAAAAACGCATCAATGGATTAAAAACACCATGAAAGGCAGAATGAAAAGTATCAGAAGAAAACGGAGAACTCATCTTCTCAGAGAATCTGTACAGAACTCTAAAACTCAACAAACAGACCAAAATACACAGCCCCACACCAGCAAGCAGCACCCCTCCTGTGTTGTCTGTCCCCCTGGAGAACGGGATGCTCCGTCTTCCTAAGACAGAGGCAAAGCAAGAAGAAGGAGCCACAGGGACAGGGCTAGGGCCTGAGCCTGGCCACCTGCTCCATGCGCCAGGGTCTGTATTCCAGAAGATTCCTAGAGAACCGCCGGGGATTTGCCTTAGACGTTCAGGGTCCCCGCCGGTAGTTTCTTCAAAAAAGAAAGACAATTTCTCACAACCCCTTGCCCAGTACCAACTTCTCCTAGTCAAGTTTCCAGAACACTCCATGACTCCTAGAAAATTCCATCACAGGATTGAAACTGAAGAAAAGAAAGTATAAAGCAGTGCAAGCCGTCGACTTCCCTGGACTCCCCCTTCTGGGCCCTGCACTCCTCGCTCCGGCTCTCCTGGCTGCCTTCTGCCTTTGTCAACCTTTCGGGCTTCTCCAGGGCTCTGCTTGTTGAGAAGGATTTGAGAACCCCCTCCTTGCTGGCCATCCTTCTTGGCTCTCACTCTGAATAGCTCTTTATCCTGTCCCAGCAGCTCCCAGCTAGGTTCTTGTGTCTGTGATCAGAGCAATTGTCATCTGAATGCTCAGAGATCAGCCGTGTGTTGATGGCCACCAGGCGATGGAGACAGTCCCCGCCACAGTCCACCAGCAAGTAAGACCCACTGCAGTCCCCAAGGGCCATCTTGTCATCACACACAGCAGAGAAGGTAGGTACTGTGCTAGTTGCCTTTTACGGATTTGACAACTGAGCCTCAGAGGAGACGTCACCGGCCCTGGTCCGGCGTGAGGCTTAGAAAGGGCACTGGGATGTAGCCTTGCTCTTGCCCTGTCTGTATGGACAAGGCTGTCAGAGGACCTGGACCACGGCTAACCCGCGGAACTCTCTTCTGGTTCCCCAGTTTTTCTCTGTCCATCAAATCGCAGAAGCGCCCTCAGCAAGGTGACACTTCACCATATCAGCGGGCAAGGGGATCAGCCAGGTTATCAGAGGCTCAGGCAGGGACACGGCTGGGGACCCTCACAAGGCACGGAGGTCCTAGGACCCCAGGACCAGGCAGTCCCGCAGCAGGGGCCCCAGAGCAATGCAAGAAGTCTTCCGACTACTTCCTCACGATTTCAGCTGCTGGGTTGTGTCCAAGTTGTCCTTCCTCACCCATGCCCCCCATGCCCGCTGCCTGTCTGGGGCTCCACCCCCTTCCCATCAGGGGCACAGGGAGAGGCAGGCACAGAAGTTTAGCTGCTCTCACTACACTGCAGTTTGTGGTAAATGTTTGAAATTGATAAATTTTGATGAACTATTTCACTTTTGCCCTAGTTAGTAATACTATGCCACAAATTAGAGACCCCCACATGTCTCCCTTCATGCAAGGGAGTGATTCCGTGAACTAGAGTAATGAGGCCACGAGAAAGAATCATTTGATTCACACCCACTGAAAACTCTGGGTCCCAGTCAGCAAACGCGTCTGTGCACCCCCCCCATTCCGGTGGACCTGAGATGAGCGGTCGCTGCGTGGGGAAGAGGCTGCGCTCAGGGCCTCCTGGGACAGCCTGCAGCCAGCGCTGGCCCAGACTGGACCTGGGAGGCGCACCGGGAGAACCTGCTTCCCCTAAGGCGGCCTTCGAGGACAGGCAAGGAGGAAAGGCAGCCGGAGCCGGGGCTGGGTCCATCCCTAGCGGAGCCTCGACAGAGTGCGCGCTGGCCTCGCGCAGGTGCAGCCTGGCTCGGCGCGGCCCCCGCGTTCGGGCAGGGGGGGCGCCTGGTGCGGAGATGCCCTACGCTGCTGGAGAGAGCGACTTGCCGGGCCTCTCCGCGCAGGGGACAGGCCCGGACTGAGGGTCCCCGCGGTCCGGCCACTACGGGAAGCGCCGCCACGGGCCCAGGCGCCGCTCGGGACGCGGGGATCCCGGGACCCCGGCCTCCCCTGCGCGCCCCTAAGCAGCTGACGGCAGGCGCCGGGCAGGGCGGGGCGGCCTCGCGGGCCCGGGGGCGGGGCTCTCGGAACGCACCGCCCCCGCCCGCCCAGCTCGCCCCTCCGGCGCCCCCCGCCCCTCGCGTCACACCGCCCGCCCGGGGGGGCGCGCGCCCGCGGGCCCGCCCCTGCCGCCGCGCATTCTCGGCCCGCGCCCCGCGCCCGCTCCGCACCGGCTCCGCACCGGCTCCGCGCCCCGCGCCCCGCGCCCGGCTCCCTGCGGCGGGCGGCGGCCATGAGGCTGCGGGCGCGCGGTCCCCGGGCCGCCCCCGGCTCCAGCGCCGCCTCCAGCGTGGGGGCCGGCGACGTGCGGCGGCTGGCGCCCCCGGGGCGGAACCCCTTCGTGCACGAGCTGCGCCTCAGCGCCCTGCAGAAGGCCCAGGTGGGTGCGCGCCCCGGGCCAGACCCGGGCCCGTCGCCCCCGCGGTCTGCGACCCCCCACGGCCCCGCGGCGGGCGGCCTCACCCCCATCGGGGGCCCGCGCCCTGGCGCCCGGCCCCACACCCCCTTTCCCGGATCCCCGGGTCGCCGCACCCGCGGTCCCCGGGCCCCGCGTCCGCTCCGGCCGCGCGCAGGCCCCTGGAGGGAACCGCGCGGCTGTCCTGGATGTGACTTGGTCATTTGATGAGCTTCGTGTGGGGACCTCGTCGGTCCTTTGAGTGCGGGCCGGAGCCCGCGGTGCGAGCCGGCCGGCGGGAGCGGCAGGATTTCCGCCTCTGCGCCTGCAAGTTGTGCTGTGCGGCGAGTGCCGGGGGCGCTGCCCTGGGGGCTCGGCCGTGACGGTTTTGTGCGTCCCGGGTTCCCGCGAGCGAGCAGCGGAGTCCGCTTCCAGCGCGTGCGATGCGCGGAGCCCTCTGGTCCCGCTGAGAGATGGACGCCTGCTGGAAGCGGCCGGGCCCCACACGTCCCTGTCCTCGCCGGCTTCTAGGGGGGACCCGTTCCGCGACATGGTGGGGTCATACCCGGACCTGGTGGGAAGCATTCCCAGACCTGGTGGGTCATTCCCTGACCTGCTGGGGTCATTCCTGACCTGGTGTGGTAATTCCCTGACCCGGTGGGGTAATTCCTGACCTGGTGGGGTAATTCCCCCGCAGGGCTGGGCCTCCCTGTGTACATTCCTGCTCTTGGGTTGTACATTTGATTTCTGTAAGATTGCTCATGACATGGCATTTCTTTTGATTCCAAAACCATAACGGAAGCAGGCACAAGTGTAGGATTTTAACAGTTGTGCAGTTGGTGGAGAGTATTTCCAGCTGTGACCAAACATTTTGGGGTGACATTGAGATTCTTCTTTAATGCATGAAGTTAGTCTTTGGAAATAATATTGAAGTGGAAAGTTCTTGAAGTTTGATATTGTTGTCCTGGGTTGCACGCTTTTCTTGAAGCCTCCTCTAGGTGGGCTTGATTATCATCGTGGGAGAGGAAAGGGTAGGCACTAGACTGAGGACAGGGGAGACAGGGGAGGGTGGCATCCCTTCTAGTGACATGAAGAAGCAAGGTCGTACCGGTCAGCTCCTGGGCCTTGTCCCCTGTGTCTGTGTGTGTCTGGAGACAGACACCATCATCTGCCGCCCCTGGGGTCTGCCGGCAACCCCCCCTCTGTGTTCTTTTGCTTGCAGACTTGAACTCATCACCTGCCAGCTGCTGTACCCAGCTGTGAGGGGGTTAGGAGCACAGCCACTTCCTCGGGGCTCCTGAATGGTGCCCCCCACCAGACCCTACCCCATCACTCCTGTGGTCCACAGGCCTTCTTCCACCCACTGTTCTGAACCCTCGGAGGGTGACCGTGGGAATGAGCCCTGACTCCAGGTGGCTTCCAAGGTCCCGCTGCATCTGTGTCTTCCTGACTTTGCCTGCTGTCCTGGCCTCTCTGCTCGGTCAGGCCGTGGGTGACAGCACCTGCAGGAGGAAACCCCCTCCTCCCTGGAGGTCCCTGGAGGGCTGCCTCTGTGTCCCTGTCACACTTGCAGCCCCCTCCCTCAGTAGTGTGGAGGGACAGGGGCCGGGTCTGTCCTGCCACGACCTGGTGCTTTTTGTCCGAGTGGGGTGCGCTGTAGAGGCTCGCTAGTCGATGAGTAAACACGCAGAAAGGACGGACGGACGTCCCAGCAGAGCCTTAACTCCCGGGTACCCCTCAGGGCGGGGGACACAGGGCTGTAAACTGGGGGTTTGGAGCAGCTCCTGACAGGGGGGATTGTGGTTTTAGATGTTGGCGGGCAGTTTCTGGAAGATATTCAGAAAAGGAAAGGGTGGGTGGAACGCTCTAGCCCCCCAGGAAGGGGAGGATACTTTATGCACACCTTGTTGCGATGTTGCAGAGGCTGCGTCCTGGCTCTTCAGGATAACTGGTGTGTTTCCTGTGTGCGTCCTGGAGCTGCGGTTACTGCTCGGGTCAGTGGCCCGTGGTCCAGGGCACAGAGTCTATGACTCCTAAGCTCCAGGTTCCGTCCTACAGAGACGTTTTGTTTTTTTGCAAGCAGTGCTCTGCGAGCTTTTCTTTTTTAAGTAATACAGTAGGCTGAGGATTCCACGGGGGGGATCTGGCCTGTCCAAGCAAAGAAAGTCGGACTCCCTAAATCAGTCAGTAAACGAGCCCAGCCATGGCAGACACCCAAGGGCGCTCAGGAACCCACTGGCATTCCGAGTCAGGATAAGCCCGGGAGGACACCTGCGTGCACCTGTTAGGCTTGCTGCTGGGGATGGGCCACCACTGTCTGCGGATCAACGGCCAGTCCGCCTGTCATTTAACCACCGATTTAGTGAGGAGCTTAACCACCTCTTCAGACGGGAAATAACTTATCAAGATAGAAAAGCTAAGTCGCGTCTTACGGGGTCACCTGGCGGTTCGCTGTGGGGAGTCATAGAGTGGTTTCTATTGCCAGGGTTAGGGGGGCGCCTCTGTTGGAACCCCCAGGCATGAGTGCATCCCGCCTCCAGCCCCAGTGCTTCCCCATCTCTGAACTCCCAGGGACGAGTGCCGAGGACGACTCACTTCCCGGAAGGCAGTCTGGCTTCCTGTTCACACTGGAAGTGAGTTGTCTGTGGGAGGGCGCTGCCACGTGCTCCCCTTTCCACGTTAGACCCACAGAGAGGATTACCGTGAAGGTCAGATGCAGGGACAGACTCCAGCCCAGCAGCCCTGTGGGGTGGCCTGTGTGCAGTGTAAGTACCCAGAAACGGATGATCGTTTTCTCTGAGTTCCTGTCCAGATGTTTGAGTTTTGGTTAAAAGGAAGAAAGCAACAGCAGATGCCCTTGGTCTCTCCCTAGAGCCTGAGTCAGGCGTGGCCCTTCTGGGGCAGGGAGTCCCACGCCCCAGACTTCTGCAGGTGCTTTCCACCTGCTTCCGTGACCTGCCAGGCTCCCGAGCACCCACCCCAGCCCTCCTGCTGCCCCTTGTGGCCGTGCCTGATGACGGCCCTTTATCCGCCCCGGCGGTCTGCCCAGGGGCGTGGAGGGAGGGGCGCGTGGGACCAGACGTGACTCGGAGCTGGTGGCGGTAGAAACCGGGGGGGGGGGGGCACGGGGACGGAGGGCTCCCAGGAGCACGTGTGTCCCAGGGGAAGACAGAGAGGGCCGGCTGCGGCAGGCCGGCGCCGAGGCCTCAGGCCCCGTCACCTCTGACAACCTGGGGGCCTGGCAATACCCTCTGTTGTGTGTCTGTAGCCCACTGGCATGTAGGGGCATTTCTACCGTGTCCTTGCCTCTGGTCGCTCAGTGCAGACCTGGAGACAGGCGGGTGCGGGGTCGTGTCACGTCCCTGAGTTCCAGGTAAGGAGACTTAGACCCAGGGACTCTGCGGGCCTCGACCCCAGGCAGGTTCGGGGCAGGTGAGCCCTTAGGGGACTGGCTTTTTCTCCTAACACACCGGGAGCCTCCTGTCATCCAGGTCTGCTGTTCTTGAAGGGTCACACATAAGCTTTAACCGTGGCCAAGTTGGCGGATGGGGTGGGGGTTGAGGAGACTTTTCATAATCCTGCTCTTTGGTCCTGGAATATGGGTGCTTGACGTGTGTGTCTATAGACAGGTCTTGTGTATGTGTACACGCACGCAAATGTAGACACAGACTTGTGTTTAACATTTTAAAAATTTATTAGTACTGAGTAAAGCATTGTCAATCTTATCTCTCATTTTAGAAAATCAGGATTTTGCCCCTGAAAGTGGCCACTGAGGCATCCTGGTGCGGGAGGAGGGTGCTTGCCCCGCTCCTGTCCCCACGGGCATCTGAGCACCAGAGGGCACTCCAGATGCTGGAGAAGGTCCAAGGAGGGGCTCTGGGCTCCTCTGCTCCTGGGAGTCTCAGCGAGGCTCCCACGAATCGTGTTTCACTAAGCCTCTCTGCCCACCCCGCCCCGTGCCGCCCAGCCAGAGACCACTTTGCCCCCGGGGCCTTCACCCAGCACAGCCAGGACACGATGCCACGGTCCCTGGAGCTGCAAGGCTGAGCTCGCCCCTCGCCCGGCCCTCCTGCGTTTGCTGTGATGTGTCCGGGTGACCTTAACCTCTCCTGAGCTTGCGCTTCTCCCGTTTCTAGTGTCCGTAAACCCGGAGGGAGGTTGCGAGTTATTGTGAAAATGCGCCTAGAGGAAAGCGTGTGTCTAGATGGGGTCGCAGTGCTGACCTCAAGCCCGGCCGCCCGGCAGCCCTTCGAGCCACACTTTGTAGTATTATAAGTAATTATCACATTCCTGGTTTTGCGTACGTTCCAGCCTCACGAGCGGAGGTGTCTCCAAGCTTGTCAAACACTGTCCCTGAGCACACACATGCCTGCGGCTCCCAGCGTCTCAGGCACGGCGCCAACTCCGTTCTCATGCATTCGCAGGGGCCCAGAGGCTCTGCAGACTGCCCTGCCCGAGCCCTTGACACGCTCCCAGCCTGTGGGCAGGACCTGCCACAGGAGCCCAGGGACAGCGGCCTCTTTACTCCCAGAAGTCATGTGTCCATCTGAGAGCCAGAGAACTGACTTATTTTCTCTAAAAAGCTACTTGCTGGCTGAATTTTTTTTTAAAAAAAACATCTTTCACAATTTTGATATTCCAAACCCCTAGGCTGGGGTGCAGAGCTGACTCTCACGGGGTCGCTGAGGCCTGGAGGGCGGGGACCGGTGTGGCCACCCGGTGGGGCCCTCTGCTTCATGCACGGTAACCCCCAGGAGTGAGCCTGAGGCCCCAGACAGCCAGGAATCCTAGGCCGGGGGGCTGGTTTGGACCAGGCCCAACAGCGGAGCAGACCCCCTCCCTGTAGCAGTAGGTCTCTTCACTGGTAGGAAAGAGTCATCAGTCACTTCTGTCCGGTGGGACTCGTTAGCTCCATATTCTCGTGGGGGCCCCTGGGCCGCTGGAGCTCAGCACGCCCCAAGCCGGAGCCCAACTTACCCTTGAGCGCTCAGGGCCATTCGGGCCCTCTCCCCTAACCAGGTGCACCGGCCAGCAGCCGCCGCCCGCACCCTCCCACTCCACCGAGTGCTCCCCTGTTGCACCGAGGAGCACTTGGACCAGTCTGCTCCCACGTTCACCCGTGTGTTCGGAAGAGTGACCACCCTAGCCGGGGGCAGACTACCCAGGCTCCTACCACAGGCGGCTGTCAGGCCCATTCTCACCCTACAAATGTTACCGATGGGCCAAGAGTTCCCTGCAGCCGACAGGATAGCCAGGATGCTCTGGGGAGCTCCCAGAAGCCAGGGAGACAGCCAGGACACTCCGGGGAGCTCCCAGCAGCTGGGGGGATGGCCAGGATGCTCCGGGGGATGGCCAGGGTCCTCTGGGGCGCTCCCGGCAGCTGGGGAAGCACAGAACGTGCCCTTGGGTCTCCTTACAGCTGGGGGCTGGGGGCTCTCTACAGTTGGGGGGCAGGGCCTGGATGTTCCCTAGGAGCTTCCCACAGATGGGGGCCCAGAGCCAGCATTCGGGTAGAACCTGTGGTTGGGAGTGAGGCTGAGCCAGGATGTCCTGGGGGTGCTTTGTCGGAGAGCTGAGTGGGCAGGAGGTGCCCAGCTAGGAGCATCTGCAGCCCATCAGGACAGCCCAGGACTGCTGCTGGAGGGGCCCCCTTGGCAAGGGCCTCAAGGTGTGCTGTGTCCTGGGCCTGCAGTGCTCTGCTGGGACCTGCTGAGCAAAGGCGAGCAGCCGCAGACCCCACGGCCTGGAATTCCAAGATTCTTTCCTTCAGGCCGTGCCAGAAGCGCTGGAGATCAGGATTTCCTCAGGCCGCACAGCCTGGCTGTGTCTGCCAGCCCGAGGTGGAGGGGATGGAGTCCTTGGTAGGGTTCTCTCGTCTCCTCCATCCTGGCCCCAGCCCACCCGCATCCCCCTTCCCTGCCCCTGCTGACTGTCCTCGCGGACTGCGTGCGAGGCCAGCGAAGGTGAACCTCTGTCCACTCCCCTGCAGCCCGCTCCGGGCAGGGAACTCCCTGAGCTGGGGCAGGGGTTGGGGGGACTCTCTCTCTCGGGACTTTGAGCCCACAGCCCAGGGCAGGGACTGCTCTCTCCTGGACCACAGCCAGGGGCTCCTAGCAGCTGGTGAGACGCACAGACTGTTAGTAAACAGATGAGCTCATGGCCCCCTGGAGCTCGCCTGGGCACGGGAACTCGGCGGGGGGGGGGGGGGGTCCCCTCCAGGCGCCATGTACCACTGGCCTGTTCTGACCTTGTATGTGGCTTCTGGGCGTCATCTGCTTGGGGACCAGGACAGGTCCTTCTCTGTGCGTGGTCTGTGTGCCTGTCCCTCGCGGCTCCCACTCCCTCGTTTCTCGTTCCCTTCGGGGAGGCGTGTTCTCGAGAAAAAAGCCAGTGCCCCTGGGCTGGACCTCCTGCCCCCGCCCTCCACCAGCTTGTACCCGCCGCCCCAGAGGGCCCACCCAGCGAGCTCAGGGCCGGAGCTGACTCCGTGGGGGGAGGTCTGTGCCTGGAAAGCCCCCAAGCAGTTGTCCTTGCCGGGTGTCCGGGCCCCCCAGGTGAGAGGCCTGTGGGAACGCGTCAGGGGCCACCGCGTCCCTGTGGTCTCCAGGTGGGGATTTGGAGCTCCTGGGTTGGACCCGAGCCTCATCTCTGGAGCGGAACAGCCGGCCCCGAGCTTGGGCTCTTGGGAGTGTTTCTGCTTCTGTCCCGCCCGCTCTTCTCCTTGCAGCTGCCCAGAGAGGCGGCCCGCTGTGTGCTGAGCTCTCAGGTGAGGACAGCGGCAGAGGGGCCTCGGGCCTGCACTTGGGTTTCCTGTGGGATTTCACATCTGGAGCCTGCTGGGGTGGCAGCTTGGAATGGCAGAGACCACAGGGTCTCCAGCTGCAGGGTCCTGAAAACCCTGAGGAGATGCGATTTTGTAGGAATCGAGTGGGGAGGAGGGGCGAGGGGAGCCCAGAGGCTGGCTGGCATGGGGGGAGGGTGCGTCCTCCGGGTCTCCCCTGCTTCTGCTTCAGTCCCTGCAGGGTTAGGGATCTTTCTCAACTCCCTACAGAAAAGGAGCTCCCTCCCCAGCTCTGCCCCCAGGCCAGCTGGCTGCTGGGCCTGCTGTCCTGCCTATGGGGCTCCAGGCCAGGCAGGGCTGCAGGCCTCCTCGGGTCACTGGGGGCAGCGCTGGCTGGTGACCGGCACTTGGCACGTGTTCACTGACCTAGTGAACTTGTTTCCTCTCCTACGCGTTTCTCCTGCAGCTTACAGACAGCCCTGTGTGTGCGCCCCGGACCATCCGCCATCCGGCACAGGGCAGAGCCCGAAAGCCTCCTGCGGCGAGGGTGGGGTGTCATGTTCAGAGCACAAGGGCTCTCCGTGCTCTGAGGGAGCAGGGTCGCTGCCGAGGGCGTGTCGTGCCCCACCCCTCCCCCACACCAGCGTGGGCTCCAAGGGCTGAGCTCCTGCAGGGGAGCCCCGGGCGGCTGCGGTGGTAGCCGTGGTGACTGTGAGGAGGGCTGCAGGCACCGGGAGTCCTCCCTAGGCCCCCAAGCTGGTCCACTGCACCGCTGCCTTGTCGCCCAGCAGTGACGCGGCGCTCAGCAGGGCACGTGCTTCCCTGGGCCTTTTGTGCACCTTCCTGCTGCCTCCCACCCTGTCCCTTCCCTGCCTTGGGGCCCAGCCTCAGCTGGCCAGCATCTCCCGGTGGTTCTTCCTGGAGACCCTGAGGCTGACTACGTGGCAGGTGTCTCCCGATGTCCCCAAGGCTTCACCACCATGGCCCGCATGCCACGGCTCCTTAGCTTGTCTGCTGATGCCCTTATGCATGGACCAAGGGCCCTGTGCAGCCCGCTCAGCCCCCGAGCCCGGGGATCTCTGCCGCGTTCGCCTGGGGGCCATGAGCTGCCCTCCGTGCTGACCGCCAACTGTGTGGCTGTAACCCTGTGGCTGTGGGTCCCGCTGCTCCTGTGCCAGGGTCGTTGAGACCCTCGGCGCTGGGGGACAGAGCTGGCCTTAGGCCCGAGACCGCAGAAGGCTCTGACCTCCACCTCTCTGGGCCCTCAGACGCTGGCGAGGAGGCAGGAGCGGAAGGACCGTGCAGTGTCAGGAGGGCTCCTGGTGTGGCGCCCTTGGTTGTAGGGTGTGTGTGGAGGGTCGCCCGAGACCAGGGCGGTTCCGCTCCATGAGGAGCTGCAGGGGCGCCTGTGGCTTCTCATCGGCCACGCCGTCAGCCCTGACAGGGACAGAAGACGCGCCTGTCCAAGAGCGTGGCCGTGCTAGGGCCGGCCACAGGTGCACGTGCACAGTGAGTCCCCCAAGGCCCTCTCCTGCGCAAGGCTCCAGGCTGGCCACGTGCGCCCGGACGGGGTGCGAAGCCTCCAGCGTGCAGAGGCCCGCATGCTGGGGACGGCGACGCTGCTTACGGATTGGAGGAGAAAAGAGCTGTTCTAGCAACGCTCTGGGGACTTTTAGATCTCAGTGGGAGAGCTGGGAAGAGAGCTCGTACGGAGCCGTGAGTGTGGTCCTGGCAGGAGATGGTCCTCAGCCTCTCAGGTGGACTCACGGCGTCAGGGCTGGCACTGCTGAAGACCAGGGCCAGGAAGACCAACATTCACATGTCCGCGAGAAGAAGACGAGGGAGTCCCGACGTGAGCCGGACACAGGATTAAATAGTGACGAATCACACTGCCGAAGGCCAGCTGCTCCAGAAACAGGAGGCCCCTCAGATGGCCCGGCTCCTGGCGGCCGCCCCCACCTCCCCATGCCGCCTACACCGCAGAGCTCGGCCTCACCCTGCGCACCGTCTCTCCGTAGAAAGGAGCCTTTCCCGCAAGCAGCCACGTGTGACAAGAGGGTGACGCTCGTGGCCACCATTGGGAACGCGGCTCTGTCTTGCCTTTCGGACTCGGAGGTGGTTTGCGTCCCAGCATGTTCAGAAAAGGTGTTTTGCTGCTGGAGGGGAGCCGTGGGGGTCGGCTCTCCCAGCGAACCAGCGGGGCTTGCGCCTGCGAAGCGCTGCGTCCAGACCTGATGCTCTTGGACGCCCCAGGCTGCGAGGACGGGAGTTTGTGCTGGAACGTCCCAGCCGGTGGCACTCCGGAGACCGCTGCTGTCGTTTCCCACATTCTTGAGAAAGAAGACGTGTCGATGTGTCTGTCTTGTTGCTGTGTCAGGAGGGAGGGACCCCAGTAGGCAGGAACCAGGGCCACGTCTACAGAGCCACTCCCCGCCCGCGCTGGGCTGAGGGTCGTCAGGCCGTGTCTTCCCGGTTTCAGAAGATTCTCTGTTCTAAATCAGGACTTTTAAAACAACTTGCTTTAAATTTTTAAAATGTGTAACCGTGAGAGAGAAAGACGGATTCCGCAGGTACGGTGTCCCTCCGTTTCTCTCACGCAGGAGTCTTTGTGCAGAGTCCGTGAGGCTCATCTATCGTCTCATGGGCAGAGCCGGGGGAACCAGCCCAGCCTCCCAGGGAGCCGTTTGAGGCCGTCCCAAGACCCAGCCCCAGAAAGCAGGGTGCGCCTCCCACCCCGGAGGCCCAGCGCGGGCTTGTTCCTGCCCCCCCAGACCCAGACCCCAGCTGGGCTACGGGCCACCCGTCTGCACCTCGCTCTGCCTCGGGGCACACACGGGACAGGGCAGGCTGACTGATTGGGGGTCGTGGATTCTCTCTGTCGTATTGTCCCCGGAGCCACAGCCTTGCGGGGACATCCCTCCAGCTGCGGGTCCATGGGTCCACTCTATCCTGCCGTGGGCATCTGGGCTGGGAATACCACCGAGTACCCAGGAGGCTGGCACTTCCCCTCCTCGGCCTCAGGAGCCCATCCTCATGGGTGCGGGCGGACCCGCGGTCAGAATACCATGGGTCCTGTCCACTTTGGATCTGAGCACCCTCCATGCTGGTCCCTCTGGGGCCCCGTGCTCACTGCGTGTGTAGCACCCCCGCTGATCAGGCCCCATGCACCCCCCGTGGCCCGGGGCCAACACCCATTAGCGACTGTCCACCTTCCGCACGCTCACTCAGTGCATGGCCCGTGGCCGTCCTGGAAACTCGTGCCTTTCAAATGTTGTAATCCAGGTGACGGGAAGATAGGAGTCCTGTTCTGTCTTTCTGTCTCTGAGTCACCTCGGGACCTGCCCTTGTACCCCGAGGACCTGGAAGCCCTTCCCTCTGGTGCGGCTGGCACCTGTCACACAGGTGACCTTTGGCTCACTGCCCCTGCTGGCGTCCCAGGTGACGTCCTGCTCTGCTGCTACCAGCAACGCCCACGCAAGCCGCTCCGCGGGGAGCTGGACTGGGGCTGCCAGCCAGCCAGGTGCGCCCACATGGGCCCTTCCCAAGCCGTCCCCTGCAGGGCAGAGGGCCCAGCACATGGCACGCGGCTTCGTGGGACTGGGCTGGCCTGAGCTACAGTTGTTCTCTGACCTCTGCGAGAACCGGGGGGCCCAGGGCTTGGCATCAGCCTTCTCGTGGTGACGCCGCTGAGCTCTGGCCGTGAAACACATGGGGCTGGTGCTCGTGCAGTCACTGGGGGAGGGAACACGGGTTCTCCGTCACCCGCGCCCCGGCGGGGTCTGCGGTGACAGGGCGGTCGGAGCGCTGCCGCGTGAGCACAGTTTTCAGCCACTGCCTGGGCTCCGACGGCTCCGGCTCCGTCCTCCACGGCCCGCGGGCGCTCCCGTTGTCTCCGACCCCACGGGAATGCGCTTCTCTGCGGTGTACTTGTCTGTGTCTCCACAGCCTTTGGAGCTCCGATGATTATTCTCTTCCACGGGAAAGCACTCTGGCCCCGAAACACCCCCTCCCCGTGGCCTGCCCACCGCCGTGACGAGTGTCGTGAGGGCAGCCATGCCACGTGGCCCGGTGCTCGCCATGTGCTCTGACTCGGCCCCGGGCCTTCAGGCTGCTGACCCCATTCCTGGCAAGGCCGTCGCAGTGACACCCCACCTCCGCTGCACTCCCGCAAGTACCTCCTACCGGCAGGTGCTGAGTCAGCATCTAGCACAGCTTGGGGGGGCCCTCGATGCACCAGGCCCATGTATGCTCTGGGGGTGCACAGCATCTGGGGGCGTGGCTGGTCCGTCCACTCCCGGCAAGGACCTGTGTTGCCACAGTGACCCAGCCCAGCATGGGGATAGTGTGGGTGAGACGCTGGGGACCCGTGTGCACTCCAGCATCCTCTGTCTCCTACACAGTACGTCAGCAGCTATGTGTTGTGAAACCCAAGACATTGGGACAGCTTGCACAAAGACGAGGTTAGTGGCCTTGGCAGAGAGGAGGGCGTGACCACCAGGTGCGTCTGAGCTGGCCACTGTGACCAGAGGGGCCTTCAGTAGAGAGTTCCAGGCGGCCCGTTAGTGAACTCACTGCACTTGGTGAATGTGTTACATTGGAACTGGAATCGTCTTGCACGTGTCTTGTCACGGGAGATTGGAGACACCACAGGCCGGCAGCTTCAGCAACAGACGTTTCTGTCCCCCGGTCCTAGAGACTGGAAGCCCCATCTCCAGCCTCCTCCTGAGGCCTCGCTCCTGGGCGTATAGACGCCGTCTCTTCTAGGAGCCGTCTGCTGTGACCTAATGTCTTCTCAGGAGGACACTTGCCGTGTGGAATTAGGGTCCACTCTAGTGACCTCACTTTACCTTAATCCCCTTTTAAAGGCCCTGTCTTGCGGATGCACCCGTTTCTGTTGGCGTGTGCTGTGTCTCCTCCACATGGGGTGGGGGGGTGTGCGGGACACTCCTGGACCCCCCCCCTTGGCTGCCCTGAGGGGTGGTCTCATGACCACATGGGCTGGTGTCACACTCAGGAGCCCACGTCCCTCCAGAGGTGAGGGGCTCTGGAGGACCAGTGAGGTGTGTATGCAGGCGTGCGTGCGCACCCGGGGCATTGGACGCAGGGTGTGAGCACACGTGAGGTTCTCATCAGCGTGACGATCTTACCGGTGCTCAGACTGTTGTCTGCCATGGGGGCTCCAGAGTCTGGGGGCCTTTGCCTCCTTCCCTGCTGTCCCCGGTCACCCTCCACGTTTTCTGCCTCAGCCCAGAATTGGCTTCTCCCAGGAGTCCTGGCACCTTTGGGCAGGAAATGGTGTTGGGAGCCCGCAGGCTGCCATGACATCCGCCCTGCAGCTGGGCCCCCAACAGGGCCTCGAGGTGGAGCGTGCCACGGGAGAATGCTGCTCCGGGACACAGGAACCGTCAGCTTGCGTGTCCGAGTCTGGGTAAACCCGTTCCTGACGGACCACATGTCGCAGCCAACTTCCACGGAGTGGGACCTCACTCAGTCGGGGAGCCTGAATGGAGGTCCTCCTAGAAGGGGCTTGTAAACCCTTAGCTCGCGGGAGGGGCGACCCCGGGTTTATTTGACCTGGCGCCCTTGAGGTGGCCGGGCTGCTGAGGGGAGTGAGGCCACAGCCTTTGGAGCTCCGTGGAGGGTGCGGGTCCCACGCCCCCAGCCGCTCCTGCTTGGTCTGCGACGTGCCCCCTCCCCCATGCTGCGGCCGTGTCTCCTCCAGCTCCGCCCAGTGCCATCACCCGGGAGCGAGGCTCGCATTCTCCCTCCCCCAGGCCCCTGCTCTCCCACCCGTGCCTGCACCTCCGGGGGCTGCCGTCCATCCATCCCTGCCCAATACAGATCACCTGTGGCTGCTGACCGCCTCCCAGTTCCGCGAGGGGCTTCTGTGGGAGTGGATGTTGGGGTCTGTCCCTGGTCCCCTCCCAGGCCGGGGGGTTGTCTGAGTCAACCCCCAGACCCAGAAGAGCTGGGTGTTTGGGTTGTGGGAAACGGAGCCCTGCCCTCTCCCGAGGGGATCCCCTGCCTCCCTACAGGTTCTCTCCCAGGGACCGTGATACGGGGCTCTGTGATTCCGCGGGCTTGCCCTCCAGGCTGGCTGAGAAGCAAAGGTGCCTGTGGCTGCCTCGGGGATGGAGGCGCCGTGTCCCCCGGGCTGCTAATCATGGTGCCCGTGAGCGCTCAGCAGGACTGCCTAGAGGCAGCCGGGCCGCCCCCGTGCTCTGCTCCATGCCCTCTGTTTCCAGCCCAGCAAGACTTTCTCCCAACGTCTTTGCGGTGACTCTGGTCTTTCTGCAGCCTCAGCACACTTGGGAATGTCCACGTGGCCGACACAGCATCCCTGGCTGTTGTCCCGCGGCTGGAAGCGCTGAGTCTGCTCGGACAGGCTGAGGCGCGGGGCCAGTGTGTGCAGGTGTGCTGGACGGCGAGCGTGCCAGGAGGCCAGGGGCCAGGCCACAGAGCCTGTGAAGACAAGCGGACCAGGCAGTGTAGGCAGGAGAACGGGAAGGTCCACCCCAGGGGCAGCCTAGCGCTCAAGACAAGTGGTCAGAGCCCACAGAAGATTCTAGAAGGGGCTGCATGAAGCCTTCCGTGTCCTACCCCTCCTGGCGACAGTTTCCCCTCCTCCAGGGCCGGGCTGAGCCCGGCGTAAACGTGCAGGCCCTCTCTTTGCCCAGAGGTGAAGGCAGAGCCCTGGGGTCCCGGGGAGCAGCCCGGGCAGGTCCCCCTGCACCCCATGTGCTCCCGAGTGCGCTCCCTGCCCTGGGCAGTTCACCCGGCACTTGGCGAGTATATGACTCTCAGACCACGTTGCGTGTCCACCTGCCCTCGCAGGGGGCGTGTCTGCGGAGGGTTGTGGCCTGCGATGGTCGCTCACGTGTCCTTTCCCTGCTGGCTGCGAAGCTTGGAAACTCAACTGTGTTCTCCTCACAGTGCGCGTAAGAGCAGGCGCGTGAATGTTTCATCGAGGGCTAGAGGCGGCCACGTTCTATGTCCCATGGGGAATGGCTGAGTGAGCCCTGTGGCTGCCGGCCTGCCTACGGGGACGTATGTCGTTAACTAAGCCACGTGAAGAGCACTGGGCGGGTCCAGGTCGCGCTTCCCTGGCACTGCCTTCCTGGGGCCCCTCGGAGCCCTGACCCGGTCCGTGGTTCAGAGATGCATGGGGTGGGACGGCGGTCGTGAGCTCTCCTAGTGCCCGGTGCGGTGCCATTCTGTGGCACACACCGTCCGGGAAAGGGAGGTGGCTGGTGTGCGGTTGGTAGAAGAGCACATCGGCGAGCCAGGCTTCCCGCTGCACCTGCCGCGTGGGACGGACCTTCTGAGACCTTCCATCCGTGTGCTTTCTTCGCCGGCACAAGGACCCGGACAGCGGCAGCCACCAGTCATCTAGCCGGTGACGTGACTGTGTGGCTAGAGTGGTGCTCTGAGAAGGTGTGTGTTCTCAGCACGCCTGTGCAGAGAAGCACACGTCAGAGGATAACGCGAGGGCCTTTACCGCAAGAAGTTAAAAGGGACGTTAGAGTCGACTCGGAGAGAGAGACATCCCACAGTAGAGACACGAGTCCGTCCCCAGCGGCTCAGTAGACGGGTTAACAAACTGGAGAGTCGCTGAGACACAGATGACAGCAAGTGCGCGGCGTGCCGGGGCCGCATTGTGCTAAACGCCGGGAGAAGGCAGCGGGCGGTTTCGTTCCATTACCTTGAAAACACACAGCGGGGAAGTAACGGGCAGAAAAAGATTTGGGGACTTTTAAGGAGGATTTTCTCGGGCAAAACCCCTGAAGTGAATTCAAGCAGAAGTAGAAAATCTAGATAAACAGTAAAAAAAAAAAGAAAAAGAAAAAACCAGCCCTTAGATATGTGTATCTTGGGAGAAATTGCCTGGAGAAGCTGGCTCCCCGGTGCACAGACGTCCCCGCTGGGTCCGCCTAGAGGGAAGCCGTGGCCAGGCCTGCCCCTGACTTGCCTCCGGACGCGCGCTCACAGGCGAGCTCCGCAGCTCCGGAGAGAAAAGACGCCCCAGGGTGGCCTGCCGGCCCTGTGACCGAGGCCTCACGGAGGAGCCCTGTGGGTGCGGCGCGGCACGTGCGTGTGCTGAGTGAGCGGAAGCAGCGTCGTCCCCCGCTCGACGCAGGAGGGATGGCGGCTGAAACTCCGCTTGCTCATGGCCACAGCAGACGCCGCTCCCGAAGCCCGGGGTTGGAAAGGTGTTCTCGTCCGCCAAGAACGTGTGCTACAGCCCAGAGGAAGCACTCCCTTTACAGGAAACGTCCCCAATGTCACCCACGAGATGGATCTGCTGTCGCTGCTGCTGCCCGGCCCGGAGGCTGTGGCCCCGGGTGGTGACCGGGATTGGACGAGGAGGGGAGGGGTGGCCACCCAGCTTGCCGTCCCCTGCCGATCACGGGGAAGTGCCGGTCCACGCAGTGCCACATGGGGCGGCTGGGACCCCAGATGACCTGGAGTGTCAGGTGAACGCTGGGTTTTCAAGACGGTATGAAAAAGTGCGAAGTACCTCATTTGTAATTCTTGTGCTGAGTCTGTGCCGAGACGACGGTACTTCCAGTACCTCGGGGCACTACATTAGTTTCTTCTCCTTCCCACGCGCGGCACTAGCGGGCCGGTCTCGACACAGGACCCAGCAGAGTCCGCGGAGGGTCCGTGGGGCCAGCCGGCGACTTGGAGCAGGTGACAGCAGCCCGGCCGGCGAGCGGCCGTGGGGCTCCTGGGCCTGGGTCAGCCAGGCGGCCGGGAGACCTCACCGTGCACCTTCTCTTGGCCTTTTCTGTCCTCCCTGCACCAAAACCCACATGTCTGAAGTGTGTATTGTTGCAAATAATTATAAATTGTGTCTGTTGATCGTAAATCCCTTCCAAGTTTTAAGTCTCGTCGTCCCCGCCCCAGCACTGTTTTCTGACCGACTGCCTGAGAGTCGTTCATCCCAGAACGCAGCATTCCCGAGCACATGGCCCCTGGGGAGACCAGACCGTGGCTTTGTGCGTGGGAGTGTCCCTCCACCATGACTCTCCCTGACTAGGCCCCTCTGGTGAGCCCCCATGTCCATCCTAGCCCCCACCCCGTGTTGGCAGCTGTCCCCGTCACTGTAGGGCCTGCCCGGGCCCATGGAGCCTCTCCCATGGCTTCTGCCCAAGCAGACCGAGGGGGTGTGCGGTGCCGCCCAGTGCTGCTTGTTTGAGGCGGGCTGGCTGCGTCCTGTGCTCTGCCGGGCTCCTGCCCGCGACGTCCTGGGGCTGGAGAGTCACGCGGGGCCCCTGATCTTCCTTGTGGTCCACAGTCTGTCCGGCCAGCTCCGTACCTGCTGGTCCCTGCGGGGCAGCCCCACGCTGGGAGGGACTCGGGAAGGCTCAGCAGAGCAGGGCACGTGTGCTGGGCTGGGCCAGAGAGGGGCTTGGGGGTGGGGCTGTGGGTGCCAGGATCCGGGGAGCCGCTCCCAGCCTAGGGCCTTGAGGCTGGAGTGGGAAGGGGCACGGCACCATGGCCGGAGACCCTCGGCAGGACGCCCGGCCCACGCGCCCCACCACCGAGCAAGGGCAGTGCCCTGGGCTGGGGCAGGCGCAGCGTTTCCGCGTGGGTCTGGGCCTGGCTTCCAACGCGGAGCGCAGAGGACCGGCTCCGCGGCGACACTCTGGAGCGGCCTCGCCTCTGTCTTTGCAGGTCGTGCTCATGACGTTGACGCTCTTCCCGGTGCGGCTGCTGCTCGTCGTGGCCCTGATGCTGCTCGCGTGGCCCTTCACGTTCTTCGCGTCGCTGCGCTCCGCAGACGGGGACCCCGAGCAGCCCCCAGCCGCCTGGCGCAGGTGAGTCCCTCGTGCGCAGGCGCTTGGACGCGCCCCTCCCTCCTCCCGCAGCTTCTCCGTCCGGGGCGCTGTGGCGGGTCAGGGTGGCCGGTCCCCTTCGCTGGCACCCGCTGCCCCGTCCCGCTCTGAGGGGTCCTCCGGGGTCCCGCGGGCTACGTGGCCGCTGCTGCCATACCCTCGGCACCGAAGCTCCCCACCGTGTTCCCACGTCCCCAGCTCCCAAAGGCTGCACATCAGCTGACATGGGTCCCGTGTGCCGGTCTGGTCTCTGCAGGATCAAGTGTCCCCCTTATCCCCCCGTAGACCTAGAAGTTCCCTTGTGGCTACGTGTTGAGTAGCAGGAAGGCCATGTTCTGAATGCATCTTTTCTTACGGCTTATTCGAGAGAGAGAGCGTGTGCACGTATGCGTGCGCACAAACAGGGAGGGGCAGAGGAGGAGGAAGAACCCCAAGCAGGCTCCCCGCTGAGCGCAGAGCTGGGTGCGGGGCTCCTTCTCAGGACCCTGAGACCATGACCTAAGCCAGAACCCTGCGTCCAACGCTCAGCTGGCCAGGTCACCGGGTGCCCCCGTTCTGAGCACACCGTAGCTGGGGATGCGGCACAGACCTCAGAAGCTTCTCTCAGTCCCCTCGCTCCTCCGTGAAGCTGTACGTAAACCAGAGCGTCCGCTGCTGGTGAAGAAAGCGCCAGGAGGCACGGACCCTGAGAAAGATCTCCAGCGTCTCAGAAGCTGTCGTTCCTGTTGAAAGCCGCCCGCTGTCCGCACCTCTCGTCACCCCCTTGGGGTCCTGGAACAGTTGACGCAGAAGCAGAAACGGCAGCCTCGCGCAGGGGTCCCCTCTCCCAGGCCACCCCCGGCCGCTGCCCAATTTACACACAGTTTCACTTGCGCTGAGCCCCTCACAGACGCAGAGGCTGTGTGGCCCACAGAGCCCAAAGCGTTTGCTCCTGGCCCTTCACGGGCTTAGCAGACGGGCTCAGTCCTTCTCGCCCTAGGAAGCTTCTGGCCGGCAGGAACACGGTGCCCCACAGAGGCAGGTGGGACCTGGCACTTGCCCTTGAGGTTGGTTCTGCGGACGTGCACCTGCCGTGGGCACACGTGACCGTCACACATGCAGCAAAGATGGAGTTTCAAGTCATGGGTATGCCCATGAGCATGAGCCCGTGAGGAGTGTGCGTGGCCGTGACGGGGGAGCCCGCATGTGGGGTCTTCATGTGCACCCCTCACTGTGTTCGCGTGCTTAGACCATTGTCAGAGTCAAGTGCACCACGGTCTTCCTCCTGGGAGACCCGAAGGCGGGCCATGATCCGTTCCCATGCCAGCTCCAGTGTGGCACCTCGCCCAGGGGTGCTAGGACGTGGGTCCTGAGTGAGGGGGGAAGGGAGTGAGGGAGTGAGTGTAGGGGTGAGGGGGAGAGGGAGTGAGTATTGGGGGGAGAAGGGGAGGGAGTGAATGGGGGAGAGGGAGGGAGTGAGTATGGGGGGAGAGAGTGGGTATGGGTCAAGGGAGGAGAGAGTGAGGTGGGGGGGTGGGGGGTGGGAGGGTGGGAGGGTGGGAGGGGAAGGGGGGTGGGAAGTCCTGTCAGCTCTGCCCCTCCCCCCCGGCGCTGGGGACATACTGGCTTCCAGTGCTCCTTCTGACTTGTTCAGATTCCTTAATTCTCTGTGAAGGACATGCTTTACCTTGAGGATTTTCTTAAATGTTTTAATCCTAAAATATGAATTTAGTATCAAATATATAATCCAGCAAAATAAACCTGGACCAGACAGGAATCAGAATTTTGGTCTTGCTAGGTTGAGGATCTGTAGCTGGAGAATTTTTGACCGATGACAGGGGATCTAAGAGTTTGGGGTGTTGGTAATAGGGCGGCCGTCCCTCCCGGCACCTTGTCTTCTCCCCTCCTCTGCTCCCCCTGGTCTGGGCTCCCTCCTACCTGTTCACACGCCCCCTGCGGATTCTCCTTCCCAAGTGCGGACTCCGGGCTGGACTCCGTTGACCCCGGGCCGGCTCCATGCAGCTCTGCTGGGCTCGGTGGATGATACGGGGGCCGCCAACTGGCGTCCACGGCCCGGCTCTCCAGGCGCCGCGTGTGCCTGTAGCACGTGCCCGAGCGGCAGCCTTCACGGCAAGACATAGACGCGTCTGAGGGTTCGTGAGAGCTCTGGGTGTCTGCGTGTGAGGGGACCGCACAGCGCTGTGTTCACGTGTTTATGTTGTGCAAGCGTGTGCACATGCCTCTGCGGGCGTGCGGGCATGTGCGCGTGCGTGAACGTGTGTGCGTGTGTCGAGCATGTGCGTGTGTGCAAGGCCTTCCGTGAGCATGTGTGTATGTGCGTATGGGCGAGTGTGGGTGTGTGTGTGCGTGTGTGAGTGTTGTGTGCATGCAGAAGTGCATTGTGTGTGCAACTATGTGTGTGCACATCTGTGTCCGCAAGGGACACGTGTGTGCGCACACGGACAGACATGCATGCTGCTCGTGGGGTGCGGGCCGTACACCCTTGAGGTCTCCGTGCAGCAGTGTTTTTCAGGAACTCCACGCGCTGCCCTGCCCTGGGTCAACAAAGGACAGTCAGCACAGAGCTCCTTCAAGGAGAGCAGGGTGACATGTGCCTGATCTGGGGACCGGCGAGGTGGGAGGACGGGGGCTTCAGAACAACAGGTTTCGGCGTCCGCAGGCTGGGACGGAAGGGCCCTCGTGGGGTCGGCTGGGAGGTGCGGGTTCCTTGCTGGGCGGGGCCGGGCGGACTGGAGTCAGTGATGTCCCGTCGGGGAGGATTTGTGCTGGAGGCGTTAGCGTCCTTCAGACGTCTTAAAATAAAAGCCTCAGGTTCTCAATGAAAGGAAGAATGACACAATTCCACAGAGACATTTACTCGAAGTTACTTTCAAACAACAAGCGACTGTAAACGCCAGAGCATCTTGCAGACCTGACCGGCGGTCGGCAGTGTCCTCTGGGTGCCGCCCCTTGGCCAGCTCACGTGCTTAGAGGGTGTCGTAGCTCCAGCCACTGGAACCATGTGCCACAGGCTAGGGGCCTCAACCACAGAAGGTTCCAGAGGCTGGCAATCGGGAATCCGCGTGCCGGCAGATGGTGCCCCCTCACTGGCCTCCCCTGGCTCCCAAGGAGAGCTCTGGTCTCCCTCCTGCCAGGAAACCAGTCCCCTCACGTCGTGACCTCATTTAACCTTATTTCCAGCTACAGTCAGACTCTTGCTTTGCCTGTATTAGTACAGGATAGTGAGCCCTGAGCCTAGCCTCCCAGCTCTGACCCCCTCGAGGTCACACTGCCCTCCCAGAGCGTCCCGGAGCCCCCGGCTCCCCACGTGTCCCTTTTCTGCCAGGTGCAGTGCTTTCCTGCACGCCTTTTGGGTATGATCTATCTCCTGGACCTGGTTTGGGGTTTTTCTTTCTTTTTTTCTCGTTTTTCCCTCCCAAGATTTCCTGGAGTGTAGGTTTTGTCTCAGAGGACAAGCAGGAGAAACTCAGGTGCATTTCTGAATGTGTCTTCCTTCTCCCCTCAGTGCTGATGGGGAGCTGGTCCGGGTAGAGAACCACGGATTCCGGATCTTACAGCCCCAGAGTCACAAAGCTGCTGGCAGCTTCGGCTGTGATGCTCAGGGAGATGGCCTGTTACTTGCTGAGTTTGGAACTCTTCTCTCTGCCCCCAGGAATTTGAACAGTTTTCAAAGGAAATCATAGGAGTCTGTCTTGCCTTGAGTTCGTTCTGCTTCCTGACGTGGTGCTAAAGGTCTGTCTGTCTTCAACCGTAAGAAACTGTTCTCTTCCTGTCTGCACTGCTGTCCTTTTTCTCCGGCATGTTCCGGAAACTTCCAGCCTCCCAGAGAACAGGCTCTTGGGGGCACTGAGATACTGGATTGCCCAGAGTGCGTTCTTGTTCTCTGCTGCTTTTCATGGCGCCCGGGCCCGGGTTCCAGAACAGCCTGAGGAGAGTGTGGACGCCCAGCCTCCCTTCTGGTGCCTGCCACCTCGTGTCCTCACACCAGAGTCTCTTCTCTGCTGCGTGGCTGATCATGCTGGCGTCTCAGGTTCCAGGGTGCCCCCCGGGTGACGAGCAGGGGAGGCAGCAAGGGCTGGCAGTCCCTGCCTGGTGCGTGTGGATTGTCTCCCACGTCACCGCTCCTGGGAATCACTCCGTGAGCCCCTCGGGCTTGTCACTGGCCCCCTTGGCCGCGGATGGGAGGCGTCAGGCGGGCTACAATCCACGCAGGCGTGGCTCTGAGGCCTGTGTCCACGTCCGCAGGCTGCGCGGCCTCACCGGGGCTGGGACTCCTCCGAGAACCCGAGAGTGTCCTTAGGTGTCCTGTGCCCACCCTCTGCTCCCATTTCTGTTTCGCGCGGTTTGGCCTTTGACCTGGGGGGAGGGGGTGCCTCTCACAGGCATATCAGGATTTGGTCCACACTTCCGAGTGGCTCCTTCCGCGTGCCCCTGACTCTGACTACCCCGGGCAGCTCTCGGTCCCACGGCAGCCTCCCCCAGGCCTCGTTTCTCCTTGCGAACCGGTGGCTGTCTCTGGCTTTTATCGGAACATGTTCTTATGCAAGGTAGCCTGTGTGGAGAGGAGCGTGTTTAAGCATACGCAGCTGGACAGGTAGGGAGAAGTGCGTAGCTGTGGTCACGCCCGGTTCTGGAGACGGCATCAGAGCCCAGCCCAGCATCTCGGCGTGCGCCACACGGCGACTGCTCGCCATGCACGCGGGGGCCTTCCTCGGGGGCTCCACGAGGGGCTCAGGGCTCCTCTGGGCTTGGTCCCCGCTCATCACCGTTGGGCTCCTCTTCCAGAATTCTCTTGAGACGGTTTTGAGCCCCTTGGGGGTCAATCCAGTGAGGTTTCGGGCTCGTGTTTCTGTCAGGCAGTCCCGTTGTGTGACACAGCAGCCCCCATTCTCCCTGGACTGCGGAGCTCGCAGCCCGGGGCCGCTCGCGGACGCCTCTGTGCACTGCCAGTGATGTGGGTCCTCGTCCCTCTGCAGCGAGCACAGGTGGTGGGATTTACAGGTCTGCAGTCTCGTATGTGTGAGAAACAAGTAGGAAGCTGCTCGGTTAATCTGGGCTGGTGGTTATTTAATTTCCCACATTTATCATCCATCGAGTTTCATCCAGAAGAGGGTTGCTTTAGCAACGGGGCATTGGGTCATCGATTCCCAGACCTCAGGACCCTCCAGGGCAGGGACAGGAGTGGCTCGTTCTCAGCCCCAGCGTCACTCCCGATTTTAATTGCGTTCTAGATACTTTAGTGGGTTTGTTTCATGATGAATCACCTTCCAGCGCTTACGGCCCCGGTGGCTCCCACGTGCCGCGTCCTTGCTCTGCTGCTCAGTTCAGGACTCAGCGTCGTCCTCGTGCTGCTGTGTCATGCTGCAGTCAGCACTTCTGTTTTCTTGGACAAATTGATAAAGAGGGGAGGGAGGCCCATCTAGTAGAGGGGAGGGAGGCCCAACATCTCTTGTCTTCTCTCCTTCGGACACCACAGTAGCCACTGTTGGGGGTTTGGAGGGGCCTGGAGCGCCCTGGCTGACCCACCAGAGGTTGGCACTGAGCTCCCAGCGGCCGTGGCCCCACGGTCAGCCTTGCACTGGTGAGCTGAGCGCGGCGCCCTTGACCCCCAGCTCTGGCCTGGCGTGACCGCAGCACTGTCTCTTGCAGGGTAGTGGACTTCCTGCTCAAGGCCATCATGCGCACCATGTGGTTTTCCGGAGGCTTCCACTGGGTGGTCATGAAGGGTCAGCAGGCCTCTCCGTCGGAGGCCGCCATCCTCACGCTGGCTCCACACTCCTCCTACTTCGATGCCATTGCCGTCACCCTGACGATGTCGTCCATCGTGATGAAGGCGGAGAGCAGAGACATCCCAATATGGGGAAGTGAGTGAGCCCCCCCCGGGAGTGAATGAGACCCCCCAACCTGCTGGGGGTGAGTGAGGCCCCCTCCCCGGGAGTGATTGAGACCCCACAACCTGCTGGGGGTGACTGAGACCCCCCCCATCCTGCTGGGAGCGAGTGCCGTGTTCCCCCATCCTCCCCACCGCCCCGGGAGTGGGCGAGCCCCCACCCTGCCTGTCCGTGCAGGTCGCACCCACATGAAATAGGCAGTTGCCCTTGAGTCTCTTCTTGTCCCTCTACTGTGGCTTCTCTGTAATGTTAGTTCTTGTGGGTTTCAGCAGGTTCACATGCACACACACGCACACACGTCCTCAAGAGTCATGTGTCCAAGTGGCTGCTCAGGTTTGGTCCGTGGCAAGTGCAGGGCCCGTATCCCACGGCCCTAGAAGTGTCCGTCCCCAGGCACCGGTTACAGGGACCGAAAGCCCAGGTGTGCAGGTGTCCCTCGGCCACGTGAGAGATCACCCCACTCCTGGCATGAGAGGAGAAACTTACACTTGCAGTCCTGGAGCTGGAAGTCAAGGTCAAAGTGTCCAAAGCCTCGCTCCTCCAGAGGCTTTCAGGGACGGTCCTTCCTGCCTCTTCCAGCTCCTGGCCCCCAGGTAGCCCCGGGGCAGTGGCAGAGTCCCCCCTGCCCCTGCCTCCCTCCTCCCAGGCCTCCCCTGCACATGTCTCTGTGCGTCTCTCACAAGGACACTTGTCTTTGGGTAACCTAGGGTACTCTCATCTCCAGGTACATAACTAATTACATCTGCAAAGGCTGCTTTCCCAAATAAGGTTTCACGCGTGGGTCCTAGGGCTTAGGATGTGGGCACATCATTTTGGGGTGCGCTGCACCATTACTGGGAACTCCAGGGAATGCGGGGAATCACTTTACAGGTGAGAGCACCTGCCTCCTCCTGGCCAGGCCCACGCGCCAGAGCTGTCCAGGTGCCCCGCAGGGCCGGCCCACCTACTCCTGGTTCCTGTCCTCCTGGCTTCTGTTCCTGGGCTTGCCACCCAGCCTGGTTCCTCTAGGCTGCTCCTGGGGGAGGGGAGGGCACACCACTGTCCCTCTCCTCTGCCTGCCTCTCACCGTTCAGACCACGGGTGCGTCCACCAAGGATTCTGGTCCAGCAGGAGGCACGTGCTGCGGGTGCCGCAGCGCCGGGGCAAAGGGTCCACACCCTGACCGTCTCCTCTGAACTCTCCTGAGTTCCCGCTCGTGGTGGTGTTCGGGGCTGGTTGCGAGAGAACATGGTGCATGTTTTAGGTTCTTTATAGGAAGCGCTGAGAGGGTGTCACAGGCTCCCGAGTGTGAGGCAGTGTGGGCCCCGACCGAGGGTGCGGGAAGCCACTTCCGTTCTGTAATTGTGTTGCGATTCCCTCTTTTCGGTTTTAAGCTTCAGGCTGAGGAATGTCAGCATTCTGGGGGAAGTTCTGGGATTGGGGGGGCATGTCATCTCCCCCTCCTTCACGTACAAATCACACAAACCCTTCTCGAAGCCTCGCCTTCCTTCAGTGACGGCTCAAGTCCCAAGTTGGCGTCATGGAGACTCACGGCTGCACTTTCTCCTCCACATCCCAAGGTCAGCGTTCGAAAGCCAACTCCACTGGCTGCATGTGCTGGGGGCTGCGAGGTCAGAGCTGAGCTCCACGCCCCCCACCATGGACCGAACCTCGGGAGGGTCACCAGCCTGTCCTCCGTGTGTGGCGTCCCTCACCGTGCGTCCCAGTCGTGTCAGGGATGACGTAGAAAGAAGAGTGCGGGAGTGCCGGACCACTTGTTACGGGTTTCGGTTAGAAGTCTCGCACGGCACATCCCAAGTCGCATTCCCTGTTTCCAGGTCTTGCGGCTGAGGCTCCTCCCACCGTGGGGGCCGGAACAAGCCCCCGCCCCACCCCCCCAGCCTCCCACCCCCATGCAGCACGCGGCCCGGGGGCGTTCCCAGTGGCCCATCCTCCTGGTTCTTCTCATCCTTGTTGTTTAACGCTCGGTGCTTCTGGACCCTTTGACAGCCCACAACTTTGGTGAAGTGATAAATGTTAAAAATATTCAAAATATTGTCCCCTTCAGATTTGTGACCACCAGTTAGAGTGATCAGCCCAAGGGTTTTTCTCATTTTTACATCGTCGGTTTACTTCCAGTGTCCTTTCTGTGGGCCCCTGGGCGTTCACAGATGCGGGGCGGTGTCTGAGGTGACCGCGTCTCACGGTCTTTGGGCAGGACAGCGCCCCAGGCCCTTGTTGCCAACACTGCGTGGGGCTCACCCGACATGCGGCCATATTTCCCGTCCGTCCTCAGAAGCAAGCTGTTCAATTACAAGGTCTCTAGTGTGGGGATTCACCTGGGGGTCCCCAAAAAGAAGGGGAGTCTGAGATACCAGTCAGAGGATGAAACCCCGTCATCCTTGGAGCCCAGAGAGCCTCTCCCCACCTCTGCCTAGAGCTTCTGACGCGTCCACGCGTCGTGAAGAGACAACCTCTTCATGTCACCAGGAAGGGGCACTTGTGACGCCCGACCCTCTTCAGTAAGACCAGCCTGCCCCGCTCCTCCTCCTCCCTGGAAGATAGCGTGGAGCCGGCGCGGACGGGAGGAAGCTGGGCGGCTTCCCCATTGTCCCGTCCTGTGGGGGTCCCCCCGGCCCTTTCCCCGCGTGCCGCTCCCAGCACCGTCCGCAGGAATCCGCGAGAATGACAGAACAGGAAAGAAGATTCCAGATGCCAGAAGAAAACATCACTGAGACCCACCTGCAGCCTGGATTTTGAGTCCCGTGGACGTGACCAGATAGAATGTTCTTTTTTTTTCTTTTTTTTTTTTTTCTTTTTTTTTCTCTTTTTTTCTTTTTAATGAATTTTAAAAGGTGTTTGCCTTTTGGAAGACCTCCCAGGAAGAAGAGTCACAACACACGATTCCTCATGAGTAGTTAGAACGCTCAGAAGTCCAAAGCTGATGTTGTGCCCAGCAGGGATGTGTCTCACCGCCACGGGGGTGCCTGGCCACTGCGGCTGCCCACTTGTCCTTCCCAGGAGAGGACGCGCTCTCTAAGGACAGCTGTCATGTCAGTTTGGGGTTTCTCTTCTAAGAAGTGTCTCCCCACCTTCAGAGCCTCAGGCACAAGAACCGTGTGGTGGTTGCTGCTGTCAGGTCTGGTCACGGGAGCAGTGACCTGCCACAGCAGCAGTGCCAAGTTGGTCAGGACCACCACCGTGTGAGTGTCCTGGGGCGCCCCCGACAGAGGGCTGCACACTGGGCGCCCAGAGACAGCAGGTGCTGATTCTCTTGCTGTCCTGGGGGCCGGAAGTCGCGAGTCAGGCTGTGAGCAGGGTGGCTTCTGGTGGGAGGCCTTGTCCGGCCTTCGTCACCACTGGCGGCTCCCCATTGTCCTCGGTGTCCCGTGGCTGTGGTCACGTCACTCCAGTGTTGGGCTCTGCCGCCCCATGGCCTTCTGCGTCCACGTCCGTGTCTCCTCCTCCATGCGAGGACACTGGGCGTGAGTCCGGGCTCACCCTGCTCTAATACCATGTCATCTTAACGTGACTCCGTCTGCAGGTGCCTGATTTCCAAAGAAAGTCACAGTCCTCAGTGCCCAGGGTCAGCGCAGTAGCCCGTGTCTTCGAGGGAAACGGCTCTGCCCATGACGGGCTGGTGGGGTTTAAGCCATGCGCCTTGGGCCCTTCTGACTCTGGAGCCGTTGACCCCCCGCAGCTCCCTCCCTGTCTGCGATCAGCCTCACTGCCCTTGCTTTCCAGTCCAGACACTGGTGGCGCTACTTTCGACCTGGCAGGTTGGGGGTGGCATACCATCGTGTGAGGGAGCCGCGGTGATTTCCCTGATCCCCTGTGATCGGGCACTGACCTGCCGCCCACCCTCAGGGATACTGCTGCCCTTGGGGTGTCCCGGGGGGCTCGCCTCTGCCCTGTGCCGTGGGCAGCCCCCCGTATCCCTCTGAACACGGCGGAAGCCGTGCGTTCCCACACCAGTGCCTCTCCTCCCCTGGCAGCTCTGATAAAGTACATCCGGCCGGTGTTCGTGTCTCGGTCCGACCAGGACTCCCGCAGGAAGACCGTGGAGGAGATCAGGAGGCGCGCACAGTCCAGTGGAAAGTGGCCACAGGTAACGCAGTGAACCGCGAGCTGGGGCCCGGATTCATTTCATTTCATTTGCGTTTGATGAGTGCGTGAGTTCAGGGTCGTGCTGAGTGTCAGATACTGTTGGTCCTGAAATTGTAAAATTGGGACAAACGAGGCAGGTCTCACGTGTGTCTCACGTGCCCGAAGCGTCTTTCCTAAAATGACTGCTTGGCGATCCCTGGACCCGCAGCAGGCACGGCCTCTGGTGTACGCCAGTCCGTAAGGCGTGGCTGTTCGGCCCTGAGAACCCCGGGCCGAGCTTGTCCGTGTGAGCCCAGCTCCCGAGGGAGCATCAGGAAGACCTTCTGTGGGCGGCCGGGCCGCGGCCTCAGCTGATGGCGGCTGTGTTTCTTCGAGCCTAGCCTTGGAAGCTGGAGCGCCCTGGGGCTGTCTGGGTCCTGGGTGCTCAGAGAATGGAAGGCCCGGCGGCCAGGCACCCTCACCCGCAAGCAGCCCCCCGGGGATCGTGGCGTCTGGGGTGCTTGGCCGCGCCCCAGGTCTGGAAGCAGCCGCGTGGGCTGTAGTCCCTGTGCTGAGGGGAGAGTTGAGTTTCTGTCGTGTGGCTGGAGGTCAGCAGGAACCAGAAGGATTCAGGAGTCCCAGCGGGGACGTGTTTAACCACTGGTTCTGCGGCGTTTCTGGTTGCTGGCCCAGCTGTGCCTCGGCTCTGGCCCTGGTCCCGATGCCTTCAGCCCAGGGCCGTCCGCTGAGCTCCCCTTCTGTGTGTCTTTGTCCAGCTTTGCCCCTGGGGGGACCCCGCTGCGCGCTGGTGGTGCATCAGGCGGTGGCAGCCGGGCCCCACGGCGGCCGCGATCAGTCCCGAGCACGCGCTTAGGAGGCGGGCGCCAGCCCCCAGGTTCGTTGTAGAGAACTCCTACCCGGGGAGCACAGCCAGGCGTGCTTCCGTCGTGTGCCTAAACCACACTGAGAACGATGAAAATATCTCAGTGTGTCTGGAGTACAGAAAGCAGACTGTTTCTGGATTACGTTCCTTCAAAGCTGACCTTTTCTCTTCTCGTTCCAAGATAATGATTTTTCCAGAAGGAACATGTACCAACAGGACCTGCCTCATTACCTTCAAGCCCGGTATGTAATTTTCTTAAATTCTCTGTTTTTCCTCCTTGAGCGAGTCGGGGAGACACTCCTGGGTCCCTGCGAGCCTGTGGTTTTCCCTGACGTGACTCAGTCCACACCCCCATCGAGGAAGCCTTCTGGGCACCCGATGACCATCCACCAAGAAGGGGTGGCAGAAAAGCTCATTTCTCCAGGCCCGGCATGAAACGTGCAGGGAGAGGAACCAGTGGTCGAAGTAAGACGACGCCCCTTTTCCCTGCAGGCGCCTTCATCCCGGGGGTCCCCGTGCAGCCCGTGGTTCTGCGGTACCCAAACGAACTGGTGAGTGTGTTTTCCTGGGACTATGGTGAGTTGCCTATTGTCACGGGTCACGAAGCGGGGGCCCGTCCTCCCTGCTGATGGGTCCTGCTGCGTTGACGTAAGCCGTCCTCCCACGTCCTCTGCAGCCTTTGCTCCCTGGTCACCTGGGAAACTGTGACATTAAGAGAGTCTACACCCTGAAAGGCTGGAGACGGCGGGAGGGAAGGGAAGTAAGTGAGTCTGTACCAAATGAGCTGTACCAAATGAGCCTCTGCTGGTGCATCTGAGTCTGTGGGGAAGGCGTCACCTGTTCTGTCCGAGCAAAGCGCAGGAGGGGGCGTCTGGGCCCCAGAGCACCTGGTGATCTCGACAGGGCCCCGGCTCGGGGGAGGCAGGAAGGCCGGATGAAGCCTCCACGGGTTGTGGCCAGAGGCTTGCCGTGGCATCCGTTTCCACATCTGTCAAAGCAGCCGCAGCTGTCCCCTCCCCTGGGGGCTCTGTGGCCCTGCCACACGTGTCCAGCTCAGTGGGCCGCATTCCCGGCGCAGGCCACGAGCCTCTGCGGGTGCTGCTCGGTGCCCGGTGCGTCTCGCTCGGCCGTGGCCCCTCCAGGTGTGTGTCTTGCACCTGCACAGGCATTGGGCTCTCCCAGCCAAGGCTCATGTCCCTGGGCCCTGCCTGGGTGTCAGCTGCCCTGGACTGTTGACGGAGGACACCGAGGTGGGTTTGCTCAGTGCACCGAGCTTTCTCCCTGTCACAGCGTGTCTTTATGACGACAAAAAGGAAACTCAGCCGCCCCAGCACCGTGGGGCCTGGAGTTGCTTGTCTAGACGGCAGCGTGCTTACGCGTGACGCCTGCGGGCGTGAGGGGCTGGCCCCCTGCTTCTGGCCCAGACCCGGAGGGTCCCAGATTTGCACACCAGACCCTATGCCTCCGGGTGCTGACAGCACAAAGAGGTTCTCCAAGGGGAGCGGTCAGTCAGTGGGTGTCGGTCAGAACCCGTCACCGCGCGAACTGACAGATACGAGGCTTCTGACATTACGTCCCCGAAACTCAGAAGAGCCGTGCGTGTTCGCCAGCGTCCGACAAGAAGAGAATCCTCGGCGGGTTGAATTCGAGATTTTCTTTTTTTTTTTTAAAGCCTGTTCCATGGGCTTATTTTCAGTAAGTTGCCTTACCGGGCTCTTCCGGAAGTGTTCAGCTTAGTTGCCAGAGAGGCAGCACTGCCACGGTGCGCCCTCAGCCCGCCGGTCTGTGGCGGACCTCCGCTGCCCAGTTTCAGGGAGGGCCTCCGCTCACAGCTTGGCGCACGGACCCGTGCGGAGGAGCAGCGGCCACGGGCCGGGTGGTGGCCGGGGTGTCCCCTGCAGCTGGCGGCTTTTCCGGAGCCCACGGGAAGCCGGCAGGGGGTGTCAGGACTTCAGAAGAAAGAAGCTCACTTGGGACCAGAGTCAGGGCAGAAACAGGGTCTGTGTTCTCTAGCGTCCCCATCTCGGTGTCTGATGCAGCTGAGACGAGGTGGCGGGGGGGGGCCTTTGGGCGCGCTTAGTGCCTCGCAGTGGTTTCTTCTGCTCCCCCGCAGGCCTGGGCTCATCTGCTGGGCGTCTCCGGCCCCGAGTGGAGGCCGGGGCCTTGGGGGTCCACGGGCGTGTGGGTTGGAATGAGCCTCCCGTGGTGGGTGATGGTGATGGCGGACAGTGGTCACTGGGACTGCTCACCCAAAGCAGGTTCCTGGGCTGTGAACTGATGTTGGCAGGGACTCCTTAAACACAGAGGAGGCTGGAAAGCAGAACTGGGGCGGCAGCTCAGGCAGACGTCAGAGCTGCCGACCTTGGAGCCGTGGGAGGAGAGGAGTGTGTCTGGGTGGCCAGGAGGTAATGGGCACCTACCTGCTCCCCTGTTCCATAGTGGACTAGGGAAGAAGAAGGGTACCGGCATTCTCTGGGGTCAGAGGTGGGCCAGGTCGAGGGCCAGGACAGACGGTGGGCACACCACGGAAGGAAGGGCTCCCTCCCAGGTCCCTGACTGCCAGCTGTGATGTGTTTTGCTCCTTTCTTGCCCCCAGGACACCATCACGTGGACGTGGCAAGGACCCGGCGCGTAAGTCAGACCCTGTGCCGTCACATTGTGTGTCCTGTCCTGCGGGAAAGCACAGGGGCCACGCAAGTCACTGCCTTGCGTTCTGGTTCCTTTTGCAAATGTGGAAGCTCTGAACATGGGACCCGCTGGTGCTCGATGGTAGCAGTTAGAGTCTGCTGCTGCGAAACTAAGTGTGCAGACCTGGCCCGTTCACACACTCCTGGATTCCAGGACCTAAGTTAATGGTCTCCCACTCCAGGGGAAGGTGACTGTGCGCGTTCTTTCCTTCCCACGTGTGCCTGTTGGCTCAGCGGCCACCATCCCTCCCACGTGCTGCAGCTCCTAGAAAAAACAAAAGGGGAGCTGCAGGGACGGCCCTTCTTTTGAACGGCTGCGCAGGGGAGGCACAGGGTTCTAGGACAGCAGGCCTCCGTGGTACCAGTGTTTGACCTGGCACAGCAGAAGGGTGAGTGGTGGGGCCAGGCAGAGCCCTCCCAAGGCCCCCCGGCGAGGCGTCTGGAACGGATGCTGGGGGTGGGGGCGGGGGGTGCCCTGAGAGGCCGCATTTGTGGCCCGTAGCGTTAGCATTGCTGAGGCCAGAGTGTGGGGTGGATGGTGAGAAGCAAGGGGGCATCTGGGAGAAAGGTGTGAAGGGGCTCCTTCGGGCCCTGGTGGCCAGGCTTGGGGCTGATGATAGTCAGAGATCGGGGCTATAGAGAGAGAGTTTGGAGCACAGTTGCCTGCTGGGGAGAGGAGCCATGCCCAAGGACGAGAGGCTCCAGACGGCTCCCGTTTCCAACTTCTACAGAGAGAAGGGTGGTGATGCTTGTTCTGCGGTCCGGAGCTCAGGGGCTGACCTTGCAGATGGCACGACTTAGGACCTGTTGAGTCTGCGTGGCCTGGGGACAGCCAGGTCCGGGACAGTGTCACATAGACGAGGTTTCCTGAGCCGGAGGACACACGTGGGGAATGGGCGCCTGCAGGGCAGAGGACAGCTGCAGGAGTGGGTGCATCTGGCGGGGACAGTGAGGAACCCCGTTTGAGAAGGGTAGCCCTGTCCTCATCACAGTGTTGTGAGGCTTGGCCTTGGCCTGAGGGGGACGCGGCGTGCCTTGAACAAGGCAGCTGCCCTGCAGGGTCGGGCGTTGGCAGAGTTCGCCCCAGAATTGAAGTCGGTTTTTTTTTTTAAAGATTTTTTTTTTTTTTTTTTTTTTTTTTTGACAGAGATCACAAGTAAGCAGAGAGGCGGGCGGGGGTTGGGGGGGAAGCAGGCTCCCTGCAGAGCAGAGAGCCCGATGCGGGGCTCAATCCCAGGACCCTGAGATCATGACCTGAGCTGAAGGCAGAGGCTTTAACCCACTGAGCCGCCCAGACGCTCCCAGAATTGAAGTCATTTAATTAAAAGAGATTGAGAATCTTTTAACCAAAGCTGTAAATCTGTTTGTTCATTTTTAAGGTTGGAGACCCTGTGGCTCACACTGTGTCAGTTTCACAATCGTGTGGAAATCGAGGTTTGTACAGATGCGCGTTCAACAACCTTACTCTCGGGCTTGCGAAGGTCCAGCATCAGTGTCCAGATGCGGCATGATGCGGTGTTGCGTCGGGGTGTCTGTGGCTGGAGTGTCACGTCGTGTGAGGTCACAGTCTGTGCACAGCCAGCGCGAGGCGGCCTCTGGTGTGGTCTGTGCAGGGCGGGTCGGAGACCGAGCCGAGTGATACACTGTTCCACCGTGGGCTCTGGCGGATCCAGGGTTAGCTGGTGTCTGCAGGGAACACGGCATGTGGTCAGAACAGATACGGTGTTACTCAGCCCTTCCTCCGTTCGGATACTATGGATACTATGGTCTTGTCCCTGCGGATACAGAGTTGCGTTGTCCCTGTGGATACAGTGTTGCGTTGGATGAAGACAACGTGACCTTTGTTTCCTGTGCGGACGTGAGGTTTGACCAGCATCTGCAGATCCAGCGTCGTGTTGGCATCTCTAGAGATAAGGGTGTCGGTGTCCGCACAGACACGACTTTGGCAGCGTCACGTTGCCGTCCGCACAGGTCCGGTATTGTACGTCATCTGGCCTGCTCCGAGGTCTTCCTGCTTCTCTTTGCTCCTCAGACATACTTCCCTGGGCCTTTTCACCGGTCACATAGTGTCTCCTGCAGGATTTTGCACGAATCAGATAGGTTCTTAAACATCGACAAGGAAGTTAGACCCTACTTTTATCATGGTTAACAGAGCTTAATGGTGTTTAACATTGGCACACGTGCAATGGGTTATGTTTGTGGCGTTTTTACTTGCTACTCTTACTGCTGGATCACAGAGATCACACAGATCTGTCATCCTGTCGTCCTGTTTGATCCGTGGTCAGATCCCACAGCCTGCCTGCGGCTTTCAGCCCAGGAGGTCCCGAGGTCACGACACCCCTTCTCTCAGCTCCGTTCCGTAGCCACATTCGTGCAGCCTGTACGTTTTATCCAAGTGGGTGAGGAGTAGAGTTTCTTTTCTTAAAAGGGGAATCAGTGGCTACCCTGCCCCCGACAGGGGAGTCCAAATGCAACGGAAAGGGTTTAATGAGGCAATTTGCTACTTTCTGATAAAAGTTGCAGAATTGCACTGAGTTTACAAGTGAACCTGGATTTCAGCCAGCTTCCAGGTTCTTTCAGTATAGCAGAAGCTACTTAATTACAACACACTGAGCAGAAAGGTCCCTGGCCCGAGTCCAAGGGGGGCTGGCCATCCGCCAGGACATTATGTGTGGCTGCTTCCTGGCCTCCCGTGTGTGCTTCTCTATTTCAGGCCTCGTTTCCAGTTCTCAGAGCTCTTTATTTTTCCTAAAGATTTTATGTACTTATTTGTGAGAGAGAGAGCACAAGCGGGGTGAGCTGCAGAGGGAGAAACAGGCTGTCTGTTGAACAGCCCAATGCGAGGCTCGATCCCGGGATCCTGGGACCATGACCTGAGCCAAAGGCAGACGCTTAACGACTGAGCCACCCAGGCGTCTCCACAGTTTTCAGAGTTTAAAGGCAACTCTGAATTTTTGAACTTGCACTAAGTGTCTCCCCTCGTGCTGTGCTCACAGGGGCCTGTGAGCGGGTGAATGGGGTGAACGCCTGAAACCATGTGGCGAGAGCCGATGAGGCTTCAGGACGCCCCCGTGGGGTTAGAGGTCTGTAGAGCGTGTGCTGGGGGAGGGGCTGAGTGTCTGCAGGAAGGAAGAAGCACTCGGGGATGTCTCCTCTCTGCCCAGCAGAGTCGGCACGGAGCGGGGGACTTACTGACGGTGCAGAGTAAGTGTCGCTCGTGCGAGACGCCCGTTCCCAGGGCGCGTGTGATCTTCTCAAAAGGCAGGGGACACCAGATCTCCTCGTCTCTCTTCCACGTGGACGCAGCGTGTTGTGGTATCCCCCAGCACAAGCAGAAACTTCTGGAAAGGGGAGCATACACGTAGTTCTCTCTAAAGTTAGAACTTGAGAAAAAGTTCTAATTTTACGTAGTTCTTTAGCATCCGAAGGGAGCTTCCATGTGACGTTAGAACCGAGTGCGCACACGAGCTTCTGTCCCGGAGGCATCGTGGTTGTGTTCGCACACGTGGACGCGTGCGTCTGGGTGCGTGTGCCCGTGCACCGTGACCGCTTTGAGGGTGGTTCTTACGGAAGCTGTTTTGACAGACCTTCCTTGCGTCCAACCAGTAAGTGCGCCGGGGCGGGCGTGTGACACGCACTGGAGTAACGCAGCATTCTCTGTGCTCAGTTCCTGCCTGTGTACAGCCCGTCGGAGGAGGAGAAGAAGGACCCTGCGCTGTACGCCAGCAACGTGCGGCGCGTCATGGCCGAGTGAGTGCGCCCCTTCCCGCCGGGTCAGAGCCCGTGTCCGCGGCATCCCCTGGGAGCCCTCGGAGTGTTAGGGAGCCCTTCACCGGCCCGTTCCTCCTTAGCCCAGCCCAGACGCGCTCAGTAGCCCTCGGAGAGCGGGTCGAGGCGGAAGCGAGTAAGTGCCTACCGCGCGCAGGCTGGAGGCTGTGTCAGCCGCCGGGCTCCCCGGTCCCTGCTGCATCGCGCACCGGGTCTGCGTCTTCGTGGCTAAACTCGCTCAGTTTCACCTGCGTGGGTCGGAACCAGCCGCCACGGCGCTGGGTGTGCGCGCCCTGGGGAGGCAGGCGGCCACGGCGGGCGGTCCCCGGGCAGTGTCTGCGGGGCCTCCGTCCGGCTCGCCGAGTGCGGCATGGGAACTAGATGCCGCATCTCCCAAGTGAGGCGCGCTCGCTCCACAAGTCTCTCGCTTCCCAAGTCTGCACTGTCCCCAGCTGTCTTGGATGAGGGGATGTCAGCCTAAGGCCCGCGCGGCCTCGCCCGCCGTGTCCCAGCCTCCCTCTCTCCTGCTCCCGGGCAGCAGGGGCCGCCTCTGTGTTGGGCCACCGTGGTGCTGGGAGGGGGTCTCGGTGGCTCTGCAGGCGTCCCCCATGGCAGGCTCGTGTGGCTCTGGAGGGGTTTTCCCAGCGCCGTGGCTGAGCAGTTGTGACCGAGGCGGGAGGTAAGCCCCCTGCCCCACTGTGTGCGCATTAGAACCCCCATGTTCCCACATTCTGTGCGGCCCTACCAGGCCAAGTCACAGGCTCAGCATGCGGGAGTTAAAGCTCCGCGGGGTAGGCACACGCGGTCCACACGCCCCTCAGGAAGGCCGGCGCTGGGGACACAGGCCCGCGGGACACCCCCAGCCTCCTCGGGTGCCCACTCGCTGGACTTCACCGCCCGCTCGCTCTCAGAACCCCACACCAGGATGCGTGGGGGGCGGTTGGCCATCAGGATGCCCTCAACTCTCCGTTCGGGGGAAGCCAGGTTGTTCAACCTCTCGACAAGGATATCGTCTCCACAGAGTCAGAGGCTTGACAGGTTGGGGGTAAACTGCTTTAGTTCTTCAGATAAATTAGCTAATAACGTTTAACAGTAATTATGTCACAGACGCTCTGCTCGTGGAGGGGAAGCACCCCACATCGAATGGAAAAGGGCACATTGGCCACAGGGCAGCCCCCTGCCCCCACAGCCACAGGAGAACCCAGAAACATGGAAGTGGGTTGTCGCCTTCCTGGCCCTTAGACCCACCAAGAGCAGCCTGGGACCCACTGAGCGTCACCGGCAGCCCCCGCGCGCACCTCCCCCCACCTCCTCACGGGATGACCCGAGGCACTCCTGGTCATCCTGCCTTCTGTCCCCACACGATGATACCTCAGTTTGCCGAGTGGGACTGGACTGGCCGTGGAAGGACTTCAAAGCCCATCTGCCAGCCACAATGGCACAGTGTCGTTGTAGCACGGTGATGATTAAAAGCCCATTCAGTTATGGGGGACAGCGCTTAGTTTTAAATACTTGGCAAATGTTCTACCATTGTGTTTCCTGTAATAGAAGCAGGTCATTTTTCCTGAAATCTGATGCCGATCTTTAGAAGGGCTGAGCTCTGACTTGGGGACATAGCCAGCCCTTATGAAGGTGACCCCCGCCACCTGTAAGACAAGTTGTGCTTCTGAATGAGACAGCTGGTGGCGTGGTGGCCTCGAAGGCACCTGCTGCACACTTGCTTCCTAGCAGGGTGGAAACCGCAGTGATGGCTAACCTCTTGGGGCGCCCCAGGCTCTACGTAAGTGGACTTTGGGGTCCACTAATGAGCGCTCATGTTTAGTGCCAGATGTGAACTTGAAACGCTGTCTTTCTGTACGTGTCAGCATTCAGAGTACTCACTGCTCAGTGCTCCCATCACAGGCGTCCGGGGGGCGGGGTGCTTTTGTGGGCGTGCGTGAGAACTCTGGTCCCACAGGGCTCTGGGGCAAGTGCCTGGGCTGGAGCCCCTGCTTGGGCCCCTGTCACCTCCCCCCCACCACCGGCCCCAGGTTCCTTGCCGTCCTTCTGTCCTGCACAGGCCCCGCCCAGATGTGCCCTCTTGGGGAGGGACACGTGGGAGTGGACAGGGGAGATGGCTTTTCCTGTCTGTGGACAGCTTGGGGAGATGAAGTCTGTCCTCCACACGCCCAGACCCAGGGGAAGTTTTCAGGGTGTCCCTCCACAAGGCCTTCCCAGCTTTACCTTACGGGACACAGGCTGTGGCAAGGGCTTCTGCCGTCTCCTGGGGCTTGCTCTGCCCGAGTGGCTGGAGACAGCCTCGCTGTGTCCGCAGGATCCGAAGGGACGGAGCGCTCCTCACGGCTGCATGGCAAGCTCCCAGCCCAGGCTCGAGAATGGTTCACCGGCTCAGCAGACACCCTCACACTCATGTGTTTTAGTCTGGTTTTTCAAAGTTGCAAATGTCGGCTTCGTTCTGATGCTGAATGGCTCCGCCCGTTCCCCAGAGCCTTCCGCGCCCCGAGTGCCGCAGACTCACCTGGGCTTTCTGGAGCAGAGCTGCCGCGCTCTGGCTGTGGCCCCACGCGGGCCTCGCGCGCTCTCGGGAAACCTGCTCTTCCCACGGTCTGCACGTCCGCCCTGGACACCACCTGTGTTCCTAGCAATTTTTTCTTGTTTAACTAAAACAAGTTTTGCAGAGACACCAAATCAGTGCGCAGACGCCTCCGCAAAAGCGTGACTTTCAGAAAAGCCTTGTGGGCCCCAGAGGGAGGGGTGGCGGACCCCAGCTGCACGTCCTCACGCACCAGCCACAGTGCGCCTTGGGCACAGGGGTCTCGGTGGGACGTGCGGCGGGCGCCACTGCTGCACGGACCTGGTTGGGAGCCCCGAGGTGTGGGGCCGGGGAAGGGGGGCCCCTGGTCCTTCAATGCGCTCGCTGTCCTGTGGTCACCCTGGGCCGTCCTTCTCACTCTGCTGCCCTGGGGCTGCTTGACCGCGGTGCCCTCCCCTCTTCGCAGGGCCCTGGGCATCTCCGTAACCGACTACACATTTGAGGACTGCCAGCTCGCCCTGGCGGAAGGACAGCTCCGGCTTCCCGCGGACACCTGCCTTCTCGAATTCGCCAGGCTGGTGAGGCGCCTGGGGTGAGTGCGGCGCCTTTTCTTCCTCAAGCCCCTCCCTCGCTCGCGGTGGCTTCTCTGGCAGCACTAGTGGGGCTCGCTCAGGAACAGGGAGAGTTCTTAGGAGCACTGCTGAGATGCTTTTTCTAAGACAGGAGGCTTCCGGAAACTTCTAGCAGGCCCTCCCTCCCCTGCCGTTGTTGGTGACCAAGCTGGAGGTCGCCGTGGGTGCTGAGGGCCAACTGGGCCTCCAAGCAGATAGAAGTGCTCGTGCTCAGGGTTTGCGGGCACTTTCCCAGTATCAGCTTCAGTCCGCCTCGAGGTGTCTCAAAACCCTCAGGGCTCAGCACGGGGCTCCCCGTGGACGGTCCCACCCACCTGCCCGAGAGGCGTCCGTCCCTCCCGCGGAGACGCTGAGGCGGGATCCGTGCTGTGCCTTCAAACTATTAGAACACCTACTGAAAATGACCCCGCTGCCCGTTGTAGAAGTAATTTTAATGTTTTGTTGAGTCTTGTTACAGTAAACGTCCTGTTTTGCAGCATTCTGTAATTTTAATGAAAAAAATCTTTCCCTTTTTTTGTGTGTAGGTTAAAGCCAGAAACGCTTGAGAAAGATCTGGCTAGATATTCTGAAAGCGCCAGGACACAGAGCGGAGGACGGATGGGCCTCCCCGAGTTCGCAGAGTACTTGGGCGTCCCGGTCTCGGACACGCTGGAGGACATGTTCTCCCTGTTTGATGAGGTGGGGCCGTGGCCCTGGGAGGGTCTCCTGGCAAAACCTCCAGCTTTCCAACATGTATTGTTTTAGTTAGAAGCGTTGCCTGGGGATTTGGAAGGAGAGGGGGAACGGCCCCTCCTTGCCCTGACCAGCCCACCCTGTTGCTTGGATGTTTTCTCCTGTGGTTTGAAATGCACGTAGAAGTTTGTCACTTACGTTAACATTTGCTGATAAACCTGTAGTTTGGGGTTTTAAATGGGATCTCTAAAAAGCCTAAAAATATCAAACCATGTGCCCTCCTCCAGAAATCCAGGATTTCTGGATGGGGGGCCTCTCTCCCGACAGTCGGCACACAGGGTGACCCTCGGCCTTCCCCGTGGCGCGTGAGGACTGTCCCCATGCCGCACTCCACCCAGTCACCCGTCGTGTCTGGACCGGGGATCCGTGTTTGCCAGTACAGCCCTGGACGTGGGTGGCCTTTCAGGGCCTGGGTGTGGGAGACTGCGCTGGGAGCCTCCCTCCGCCCCGCGCCGGCCCCTGGCTCGTTCCCGCTCCCTACAGCGGCCCGCTTGTTCGAAGCAGCAGCCTGTCCCATGGTGACCCCAGGGTCACTGAGGACCTGCTGCGTGGCACTCAGCGAGTGTCCAGTGGGCCAGGCGCCGGGTGTTCCTCACATCGCAGCTGGGGGCTCGCCGTCCTGCAGGCTCGCTGCTCTGCCACGGGCCACTAGGTCCTCAGAACACGAGTGTGCCCTTGCTGCGTGCGGGTGTTTTCCTTGAAGGAAAACCTTAGCACATGACGGCCATCGTGTGGCCTGAGCTTTCGTGAGCTTCATATGCCAGACTCACAGGCTCTGGAACTTGATCACAGTGGCCTAAAGAGGGTGTATGGTGTGGCCCCTCGCGAAAGCCAGTGGGTTATGAATGTTCTTCCAAAAATACTCGTTCGGTGGAGGCAGATAAGATCCGATGTCAGTGTTCAAGCCCAGCTCCCCGACCCGGGGGAGGGGCCCGGCTCTCTCCTGAGGGCACGTCTCGTCCCCAGAGCGGAGAAGGCAGGATGGACCCTCGGGAGTACGTGGTCGCCCTGTCTGTCGTCTGCCGGCCTGCCCGGACTCTGGACACCATCCAGCTGGCATTCAAGGCAAGTGTGGCGTTTACAGGAGTTTAGCTTGTAGGAACAGTGAGACGCAGGTCACGTCAGGCCTGTGCTACATTCTTACAGCCCCGTCCTACGTGGGCGGACTTGCCCTGTTCCTGACCGCCGTTTTCACGGAAGCTTGTATCTGCCGTCGTTTGTACAAATGCCCCCCACATCTCCACAAAAACCTTTCTGTCTGCGGTCTGTACCCCACACTCTCAAGAAGGGCACGGGGTCTGGTCTTCGTGAGTTCCAGCAGGCCTGGACAGGGCTGGCGGGTGCCCCACACCCAGTGCCGTAACGCAGCCATCCTGGACAGGCCCCCACCTCTCTGGTCCCCCAGCACGACCTCTTCATCAGCCCACTGACTTAGGGTGCAAAGGAGCTGCCTGTCCAGAGCCCAGCCATTCACCCCTGCTGCAGGGGGTGTGGGAGTCTCAGAGACACTCATATGGGGGTCCCTGCTCACCTGCAGATTCTCCTGGTTCACCAGGACAATGTCAGCTAGGATAGTTGCGGGCTGGCTTTACTCACCCAGAAACACAGTTCTGTCAGGGTCTCAGAATAGGTAGCTCTTACAGGTGCAACTCCCAGTAGCCAGATTCATGAGAGCCTGATGTATAAGCCAGGCAGCTGCTTATCTCTCACTGTTTGGAGAATCCAGGACCCCAGCAGACCCTCTGCAGAGCATCACTGGGAA